>NW_027504891.1:7500-292029 GCF_021521415.1 Bidens hawaiensis
AACCATAAAAATTTTGTGTTTTGTTTATTTCTTAATGATATATACATTCCTTTAGATTTCATCATTGTGTGTTAATAAGACCCGTTTTACCATGGATAGATATGTTATATTGACCGATATCACATGATATCAGTAAAAAAGAAATAGTATTTATGTTGCACCTAGCAAGAATTAGGTGTAAGTAATATGACCGATGAAACATCCGGAAATTTCTAAAATAATAATAATTATATTATTTATTTTCAGTGAGGAAGTTTACTCGGGTTAGCGAGAAATAATAATTAAATAAATTAGGAATTAGTATGGGTTGGGCTAGTGTTGGGTAATGGATATGGGTTATGGACTTGAGAAAGAAGGAAGAGACCATGGGCTTAAGCCCATGATCCATAATTATA
The DNA here is from genome assembly GCF_021521415.1 of Bidens hawaiensis. Taxonomy (NCBI): domain Eukaryota; kingdom Viridiplantae; phylum Streptophyta; class Magnoliopsida; order Asterales; family Asteraceae; genus Bidens; species Bidens hawaiensis. Next base: position 7,896 of record NW_027504891.1, read on the forward strand.
TAAACCTTAAATTCCCATTTTTCATTCATTTCACGCATATTCCATACACCACCAAAACACACACTTAACTCTCTCTCTCATCCTACTTTCTCTCTTCTCACACCCTAAATTTTCGACTAACGGGGTTTTACGGTGAGGCGCGTAACATGCCAGGATCTAGCCATTTGTCATAACGAACAACCAATTTATAAGGGAAAATATTTAAATATTATTTCTCATCATAAATGAGGTAAGTACAATTACAATAAAGTTGTTATATTTGTGGAAGCGTATAATTTATGAAAAAAAACACTTAAAAACCCAGAGTACGTGTCAAGACGCCTAGACATAACATTTCATTAAAGAATCCCAGCATAATTCGATGCTTAGTGGGATCCATGCATCTTAGACTCATTTCAACTACGCATGTGCACCTTAAACACCTAAGAAAGACATGCTAAAACAGGTCAACACAACGGTATGTGAGTTAACAGGTTTGAGTTTAAAAACAAGTTTGTTAAACAAACCATTAAGTAAGTAAACGCTGTAAGCAATAAAGCATGGACAATGTATGCGTTAGTAATACCGCTAGTTAATTACGCTATAAATCATGTTACATTAGTGTAAGTTTCAATGTGACCGAGGCTGACTTGTTAGTTTATTTGCCACCCACGGAGTCTAATATAAGACTAGTGCATATTGCGTTCCTAGTAAATGAAACGTCCGGCGACTCCCTCAACCGAGAGCCCCGAGGGGGTTCGTCAAACCCAGTAGTACTACCTTTCATTACCAAGCCAATGCACAATTGTTAACGGTCCAATGTGCATGGGGGAATTCAGTTTAAGTGCACTATGTACCCATGAGGTATTAAAAAAGCTACAATTATCCAAAAAGTTTGTATGTTGTATGCTTTCCCCCCAAAAGTAAGTAAAAAAATGGGGTAGTGAAACTCACCTCGAATGCGGTTCAAATTGAATGTCAACTGCTTAAGTCAAAGTTGTTCTAGTGCCTAAATCATACAACCACTATAAGTATCTGCTAAGCGATTCCTAGAACCCTTAGTATCCAAACAATTCCCTTGTTTATTTGAAGTTTGACCAAAGTTTGACTTTTTGTTGACTTTAACCAAAGTTTGACTTTTCATTGACTTAGCCAAAGTTTAATTTATCGGTTGACTTTTGACCAAAAGATCCAAGTTGTTGACCGTTGACTAAAAAGTCCAAGTGTCGATGACCGAAGACTAAAAATTGAGTTTTGTTGACCGTTGACCAAAATGTTGACCATTCACCAAAATGTTGACCATTGACCCATTGGTGACTTTAGACCGATAATCTAGACTTAGAATGATTACTTGATGTTCCTAGTCACAATTTACAACAATCAAGTAATATGCACTTAGCCACTTTTCATACAATTTATGACTAAGTCTAACTTCTACCACTTTTCAACACTTCACAAGTAAGACTAACCACTTAGTCAAATAGTTCTAAGTTGACCCATAAAGTCAAAATCCAATTTACCACAATCATTCTATTACAAACTACAATTATTTTTACTAACCAATATGCTAATCATCCTAAACAAGTTTTCAATCATCAAAACTGATTTTTCCAGCCAACCAAAACTTGTAATTAAATTACCAAATAATTCAGGCATATTCTAACAAGTATTAGGTATAACATATATTTTTCTTATAATTTTCCAGTTCACACAAATATACAGAATATTCACACTCTACAACAACCTAATTTCAGTCTCTATTTTAGCACAATCGTACACAAATATTTGCCAAAATTTCTATATATGTCCAATTGATGCAAGACCAATTAGGTTAGATTCCAAATTAAATTTATAACATTCCAGAAGTGGAATCACACCCATTTCTATTTTCAATCTCAAGTTATACAATTAAAACACAGCTCAGAAAATTTCACTTTCAATTAGGATTGCAACCTGATTTTGTAAATTAATAAAAAGCGGTAAAACAAAGTCCAAAAATTATCATTCTTGACTTTTTGAAAACTAGTGTAACGATTCCGACGAAACCAGGTATACTCTAACCGGTAGACAATAGTTACGCTATATTTAATGTCGGGTACATGAATTACCATAGTAATTATACGAGAATACATGGTTCACTGTATTGATTGTACGTGAATATATAATTCATCGTAGTGAACATGCGATTAATCGATCGATAGTTATTGAAACCCGAACGAATCGAGGGTTCAATTATAGACGATATCTATGATATTTAGTGATTTTACGAAGCATTAATGCTTCGGGATAAGTAAAGTACGGCACAGAAAAAGAATTTCGATTTAATGGTACGTTGGTACGTTAAACGAAACCTTTAATACCAAACCGAGCAAGAGACGATCGATCAAGCCGAAAAAGATGCGCAATAATTAATAATACGATGTTTTAAGTTAATAAATGTCATGGTTTAAGTTTTTAAAGTTTTTAAATCGGTTTTATATAAATTTCATTTTTAAGCCGAAAACGACCGTTTTAGCCTCGTTTTAAGCCGAATTAGACATTTAACCGAAAAACGAACTGAACCAGATTATCCAAAACATTATCCGGATTTCGAGAATCCAAACATGTGGCTAAGAATGGAGAGGTGGGTCCCACCCCACCCCCCTCACATTTCCCATCGGAATACAAAGGGTGTAAACCCTTTCCTTTATTTTTTTAACAAACATTTCATATCCATCTTCAACTCTCTCCACCATATTATCTAAAAACCCGAGTTTGTAGCAAGGAAACCGAGGTAAAAATCGAGTTATTTACGTGTTCATCTTCGTTTCTTTAGTTTATTTGCAAGAAAATGAGGTTTCAAGTGAAAAAGGGTGAAAACCCGAGATGAAAACCGATTCTTGCATGATCAAGTGATGTATACGGGTTATACAAGGGATCTTGGTCCAAGAAAGGAGTTAAACGAACCAAAAACGAATTTTTACGGTTTAAACATTAGTTTTGAAACAATAACCGAAACTATAGTGTAAGAGGCTTGATTGTGAGTGTAACTTGCTTGGTATTGTGGTATGTTGGTTTTAGGCTCTGTATGTAGTGGTAGATAAGGCGGAAAGACGAGTTTGTAGCTTGTAGTGGCGGAAAACGAAAGGTATATTCGGTTTATGTTTGGTATTGGATTTTTGGACAGATTGTGGTAGGTTTAGAGTTAGGTAATGAAATTATACAGGGACGATCTACACATGAAAATATGATTTCTGTGAATTTTTGGTAATTTTTGGGCGAATGATGAATATTTGGTGAATTTAATGCTCGGTTTTGGCTAAAAATGGTGAAAAATAGTTAAATGTCATGAAAAATTCTGGAAACTTTCAGATAATCTTTTTATATCATGTAAAAGTCACACACAAAATTTTAGGTCAGTTGGAGAAGTCTATGTAGGCTTTTCGGTTAAACGAGTTCTAGGATTTTCTAGCTCGGTTTTAGTGAAAATGGCATGTAATTAGAGATTTTGGTTCTGGAAAAATTACAGGGGACTATTTGGATGGCAGGGGACATCCAGGAAAAATTTGGGATTTTTCTAAGGTCGTTTGGTATTTACGACATATTTAGTGTTTAAATGGTGTTTAAAAATAGATAAATAAATTTTAAATATAAAAATTAATTCTGGAAATATTTTTATAAATTCCCCCCTGTCAAAAAGTGATTTGTGCAAAATTTCAAGATTCGAGACTAAACGGATAATTATTTGTGCAAAAACAAACTTTTAAGGCTTAAAACGCGTAAACCGGTAAAGTTCGCCTAAGCGAGCTGACCGGTGTATAAAAACCCTAAAAATGAACTATTTTCATATAATTGAGATAAACAAGTAAAAATAAATCATCCGAAAATAATTCGGATGATTTGAGTAATTTTATCCGAAAAAACAGTTTCTGGTGCACTAAAGACGGAAACGGGTCCCGCGGCCAATCGGGGCGTCTAAACCGAGCTCTAATTTCACAACTCTATTTAAATTATCAGTCAACCACTCTTTTCGGTTTGTGTTTGACCAAACTCATTTTTGAAACGTAAAAACGGATAACCGTGCTAGGCACGCAAAACGGGAAAAACGACTAATAGTAATTTTGACTAGTAAACTCTAAACGATATCACAATCCGAGTCCGGAGAAGTGTTCTGGGTTAACATTGCCCCCGGAAACGGGTACAGTTCTGGGTTAACATTGCCCCCGGAACGGGTACAGTACTGGGTTAACAGTTGTACCCAGATGTACCGGTTAACACGGTTAAAGCTATATTAATAGTGATTGTATAGTAACAATCGTAGAGATCATATTACAGATTGGACGTGTTAACTGATAATGATTGTTGTTACCTGCTTGCATGTAACATCCCGAAATTTCTAAGGTAATATTAGTTATATTACTTATTAATAGATGGAAAGTTTACTCGGGTTATCGGGAAATAAATAATATAATAGGAGTTGGTATGGGTCGGGCTAGTGTTGGGTAATGGATGCGGGTTGTGGACTTGGGTTAATTGAGATGGGTTAAATGAGAATGGGATTTCAGGGATATAAATACCCCCAAAATCCCAAAATATCTTCATTTCTCACCAACTCCCCAACACACACTCCATACACACTCAAAACACACACATTCTAACCGATCAAGATTCGAAGCCGAGACCCGAGATTTGTTGATAGATCTGAGTTGGTAAGGTAAGAACTAATCCCGCAAAGCTAATTTTACTGAAAATGGTTAGGATTTGACGGGTTAACCGGACCCGAAACCTTACTGCCCAAATCGGACCCCTAAAACGTCGATTTTAGGCCGATTTGATGGTTGGGGTTTGTAGGCGCTGATCATACGATTCCGTGGGTACCAAAATCGAGTTATTTGGCTAAGAAACGAAGGAGTTATGGGCAAAACAGATCTGCAGCGCGATAACTTCGCCTGCAAGATTAAGTTCGCCTGATGAACTTCGCCTTCAAGCGTAACTTCGCCTTCAAGCGTAACTTCGCCTAAAAGCCAAGTTCGCCTGAGGATAACTTCGCCTAAAAGCCAAGTTCGCCTGAGGATAACTTCGCCTAAAAGCCAAGTTCGCCTGAGGATAACTTCGCCTGAAGCCAAGTTCGCCTAAGGATAACTTCGCCTAAAAGCTAAGTTCGCCTAAGGATAACTTCGCCTAAAAGCTAAGTTCGCCTGAGGTTTAACTTCGCCTGAGGATTAACTTCGCCTGAAGCCAAGTTCGCCTAAGGTTTAACTTCGCCTGAAGTGAAGTTCGTTTAGAAAATAAATTAAAAACCTAATGGAAAATGTGTTAAGACAGTTAATGTAAATAAAATTTTTCCAAGCTGACCTGGCAGCTTAACCCCAGCCAGGGGCTCTGCCCCTTGGACCCCGCTAGGGGCTGCCGCCCCTAGAACCCCGCTGCCAGGGGCGCTGCCCCCGGACCCCCGTTCATTGTGGGTCATTTATAGATAGAAATACAAAACGAGTAGTAGTAGTAGTTAATTGATATGTGTAAATATTATACAGTTAGCCGAGCCCAGTTGAAGAAAGGCATTACGATCAACGGCGAGCGTAACAGGATCCAGGTGAGTTTCTAGCCCCACTTATGTGTTATGTTTTCGGGGCTGTGTGCATACTCAATGTGATAGTTAATACACTTATCCTAAGAGATAAGTGTATGCCTTATATGGATAATGTGAACTGTATGAATGATTGCTTGATGGTACGTGAACGACCTACGGATATTGCACGTGCTGTCAGGTTGTAAAGCTATGTATAAGGTAGGAATGTTATGTATGAATGATTGCTTGATGGTGCGTGAACGATCTTCGGATATTGCACGTGCTGTCAGTTTGCAGCGCTAAGAATAAGGTAAGTATGTTATGTATGTTTATGTGTATGAACACGATAGAGATGATAAAAGAAAGAAATGATAACGTATGGTTGTATGGTTACGAAAAGGGTACCGAGCCCTAATAATACTCGAGGTATGATGTATGGTTGTATAGTAATGAAGAGGGAATCGAACCCTTCTAATATTCGAAAACTAGGGACCAGACCCTTATAATATCTCGTTATTATGTGTGTATGATTGTTAATGTGACATGCTTATTATGTAAATGCTAGGAAGTGTGTTGTAGACAAGTAGAGGTAGAACGTGTTAGAAGTGGCAAGTTTAGTAAGAGTGTTAGGGGCATAACGACAGTACGTGGTAGGGTAAGCCTATACGTGCTTTCGTTATTAAAGTGGCATAACGTTATACGTTATTAAAGTGGCACAAGTGGCATAAGTGGCACAAGTGGCAAAGTGGCATAAAGTGGCATAAGTGGCATAAGTGGCATAAAGTGGCACAAGTGGCTAAGCGGTAGGGGTAATTAAGAGGTTAAGCTATAGGGGTAGTTAAGTGGTTAAACAGTGGCATGTTAGACAGTGGACTATGTGTCTTCGGATACGTAAATATTGTATGAAGTGGCTGTATGATAAGTTGCTTGATTAACTAGAACTCACTCAGCGTAGCTGACTTTTAGTATGCACGCAGGTGAGCTGATTACAGAGTTAGCATGAGGATGACACACGGCATGGATTGAACGGCTGGCATCTGAAGAAAGAAGTAAAGATGTTTTAAATATAAAGTTTTGTGTTATGGTATCAAAGAAAAGATTTAATGTTTTGTGACAAATGATTGACGTTTTATATTCCGCGAAAGGTTTTAATAAACTCTGATTTGTAAGAACTGTGTTTATGAGTAAATCCGACGCTAAAGTAGGGCACCGGGTTCGGGGCCTTACAAGTTGGTATCAGAGCATAAGTTCGAGAGATTTAAGCATCCTACATGCTTAGACTCGAACAGAAAATGGGATTTAAGTAAGAAAGGAAAGAAGATGCCAGTTCAAGAATGCCATGTGTCGCTCAAGCAAGATCAGTAAAGGTAAGGTGTATGATTAAATGATATATGTTAATGAGAAAGGAAAGATATGTGAACGGCAGGGATAGGAATAATTGATTGTTTACTTTGACTAACTGCTTAAGTAGAACCAGCACGAATAGACTCATAAAAGGAAGTGTATAGGACACGGAAAGTAACGTGATCAGCTAATCACAACTGGCCACTGTTATTACCTGTTAGCCTTACCATCCTTGTACTAAACGGTTCCTTGAGTGACGATGTTTGTGTTTTCCCCTTTAGAATACTAATGGCTGGAGCTGGAGAATTTGTTGAAACTGGGGGTCGCACTGGACGTCGTGGCAGGCCTCGTGTTGTCCGGCAACCCTCGGTAGAAGAAGCTTCCCACACCGATGATGAAGGAAGCGCAGCTGGAGGAGACCAGAACAACAACGAAGAAGTTCAACTTAGCCCTGCAGTTCAAGCAGCCATTGTTCAAGCTGTAGTTGCTGCAGTGAAGAACCTGAATCCCGAAGGATCTGCTGGAAGCCGAGAGCGAACTGCTGAAGGGGCAGGGGGTGATGGTAAGGAGGTTGGGGAAGGAGAAAGAGGGGCCTCGAGCGAGGATAAGTCTGTGAAAGTCGATGATAGGAAAAGAGGACAAGGTGGGTGCAGCTATAAGTCCTTCAAAGGATGCGACCCGCCGAAGCTGACTGGGTTGGGAGACGCAATCGCTACTCTCCAATGGATAACCACTATGGATAAGGTTATCCGCATTAGCGAGTGCCGTCCTGACCAAGCTGTCGGTTATGCCACCCAATCATTTGAAGATGAGGCTATGTATTGGTGGGAGAGTGTGGAGCAGAGGAAGACCCGTGAAGAGATCAAGGCAATGGAATGGAATGACCTAAAGGACCTGGTGATGAAGAAGTTCTGTGCTGACGCCGAGGTTGAAAGGGCGGAGATGAAGTTCCTAAACTTGAAAGCTGGGACTTTGACACATCGTGAGTATACTACTGAATTCAACCGCATGTCTAGGTTGGTACCTGACATGGTGAACACTGAGGCTAAGAGAATCAAGTGTTACGTGAGGGGATTACCACAGAGAGTCCGCATGTTAGTCAGGACAAGCAAACCTGTCACCTTTGAGTCTGCGGTCGAGTTGGCGGAGATGGTCTATGATGATCTGGCGGCGGATGATGTGAGAGTGGAAGATGAGGAAAAGGGGAAAGGAACTAAAAGAGCTGGAGACGTCGTGGGGCGTGCAGGGGGAAAGACACCTAAGATGGCAGGAAGGGAAGCATGCAAGGTGTGCGGAAAAATGCACTTGGGGGAATGCAAGGCTGGTCCGAATCAGTGTTACCGATGTGGGAGGAAGGGGCACATCTCCCGTGAATGCACCGAGGACCAGAAGTGTTACAAGTGTGGTAAGTCGGGTCACATAGCTAGAGAGTGTAGAGAAGCCGTGGCAGTGGGGGAAGGAAGAGGAAACGCGTGAAGGGATGGTCTATTAGCTGCTGAGGAGGTTGCAGGAGAAGAAATGGCATGTCACAGTTGTTTTATGTTTAGTAGTTAAAGAGTGTTTTATGTTACAGTTGAACCTATGTTCGTTTAGCAAGTTTGAATGATTTCCTTTTATGTTATGATGTACTTGTGATCTCTTGTGCTTTTGTATGAACGATCTATGGATTTATCTTAAACGCATGTTAGTTATGAAAATTAGTTGTGTGAGGGTAAAGCGTCGCTTTAGGGGTTAGCGTTATTATATAAAACAAGGTTCCTCGGGAAGGCGATACGAGACTATGTACATCGAGGGCTTCATGGACAAGCTACCGTAATAGCTAAAACACATGATCACCGCTCGATGACTACAAGTCAGGAGTAAGAGGGATAACTCAAAAGCGAAGGCATATAGCGTGTAAATGTAAGAAGTTTTCCTTTTATAGGGAATAAGTTAGGTTTCGGGGACGAAACCTCTTTAAGGAGGGAAGACTTGTAACATCCCGAAATTTCTAAGGTAATATTAGTTATATTACTTATTAATAGATGGAAAGTTTACTCGGGTTATCGGGAAATAAATAATATAATAGGAGTTGGTATGGGTCGGGCTAGTGTTGGGTAATGGATGCGGGTTGTGGACTTGGGTTAATTGAGATGGGTTAAATGAGAATGGGATTTCAGGGATATAAATACCCCCAAAATCCCAAAATATCTTCATTTCTCACCAACTCCCCAACACACACTCCATACACACTCAAAACACACACATTCTAACCGATCAAGATTCGAAGCCGAGACCCGAGATTTGTTGATAGATCTGAGTTGGTAAGGTAAGAACTAATCCCGCAAAGCTAATTTTACTGAAAATGGTTAGGATTTGACGGGTTAACCGGACCCGAAACCTTACTGCCCAAATCGGACCCCTAAAACGTCGATTTTAGGCCGATTTGATGGTTGGGGTTTGTAGGCGCTGATCATACGATTCCGTGGGTACCAAAATCGAGTTATTTGGCTAAGAAACGAAGGAGTTATGGGCAAAACAGATCTGCAGCGCGATAACTTCGCCTGCAAGATTAAGTTCGCCTGATGAACTTCGCCTTCAAGCGTAACTTCGCCTTCAAGCGTAACTTCGCCTAAAAGCCAAGTTCGCCTGAGGATAACTTCGCCTAAAAGCCAAGTTCGCCTGAGGATAACTTCGCCTAAAAGCCAAGTTCGCCTGAGGATAACTTCGCCTGAAGCCAAGTTCGCCTAAGGATAACTTCGCCTAAAAGCTAAGTTCGCCTAAGGATAACTTCGCCTAAAAGCTAAGTTCGCCTGAGGTTTAACTTCGCCTGAGGATTAACTTCGCCTGAAGCCAAGTTCGCCTAAGGTTTAACTTCGCCTGAAGTGAAGTTCGTTTAGAAAATAAATTAAAAACCTAATGGAAAATGTGTTAAGACAGTTAATGTAAATAAAATTTTTCCAAGCTGACCTGGCAGCTTAACCCCAGCCAGGGGCTCTGCCCCTTGGACCCCGCTAGGGGCTGCCGCCCCTAGAACCCCGCTGCCAGGGGCGCTGCCCCCGGACCCCCGTTCATTGTGGGTCATTTATAGATAGAAATACAAAACGAGTAGTAGTAGTAGTTAATTGATATGTGTAAATATTATACAGTTAGCCGAGCCCAGTTGAAGAAAGGCATTACGATCAACGGCGAGCGTAACAGGATCCAGGTGAGTTTCTAGCCCCACTTATGTGTTATGTTTTCGGGGCTGTGTGCATACTCAATGTGATAGTTAATACACTTATCCTAAGAGATAAGTGTATGCCTTATATGGATAATGTGAACTGTATGAATGATTGCTTGATGGTACGTGAACGACCTACGGATATTGCACGTGCTGTCAGGTTGTAAAGCTATGTATAAGGTAGGAATGTTATGTATGAATGATTGCTTGATGGTGCGTGAACGATCTTCGGATATTGCACGTGCTGTCAGTTTGCAGCGCTAAGAATAAGGTAAGTATGTTATGTATGTTTATGTGTATGAACACGATAGAGATGATAAAAGAAAGAAATGATAACGTATGGTTGTATGGTTACGAAAAGGGTACCGAGCCCTAATAATACTCGAGGTATGATGTATGGTTGTATAGTAATGAAGAGGGAATCGAACCCTTCTAATATTCGAAAACTAGGGACCAGACCCTTATAATATCTCGTTATTATGTGTGTATGATTGTTAATGTGACATGCTTATTATGTAAATGCTAGGAAGTGTGTTGTAGACAAGTAGAGGTAGAACGTGTTAGAAGTGGCAAGTTTAGTAAGAGTGTTAGGGGCATAACGACAGTACGTGGTAGGGTAAGCCTATACGTGCTTTCGTTATTAAAGTGGCATAACGTTATACGTTATTAAAGTGGCACAAGTGGCATAAGTGGCACAAGTGGCAAAGTGGCATAAAGTGGCATAAGTGGCATAAGTGGCATAAAGTGGCACAAGTGGCTAAGCGGTAGGGGTAATTAAGAGGTTAAGCTATAGGGGTAGTTAAGTGGTTAAACAGTGGCATGTTAGACAGTGGACTATGTGTCTTCGGATACGTAAATATTGTATGAAGTGGCTGTATGATAAGTTGCTTGATTAACTAGAACTCACTCAGCGTAGCTGACTTTTAGTATGCACGCAGGTGAGCTGATTACAGAGTTAGCATGAGGATGACACACGGCATGGATTGAACGGCTGGCATCTGAAGAAAGAAGTAAAGATGTTTTAAATATAAAGTTTTGTGTTATGGTATCAAAGAAAAGATTTAATGTTTTGTGACAAATGATTGACGTTTTATATTCCGCGAAAGGTTTTAATAAACTCTGATTTGTAAGAACTGTGTTTATGAGTAAATCCGACGCTAAAGTAGGGCACCGGGTTCGGGGCCTTACATTGCATGTGCTAAGGTGAGTTTCACGAGCCCCTTTTTCTGAATTGTTTTTAAATATTTTCTCGGGGCGGAAGCATGTTACTACTGAAATGTTTAAGTACATACTGAACGCATGGATTTGCGTGGATTTATATATTTTTTATTGTAAGGGAATCGTACGGAAATGTACTAAGACTGTAATTGTCTGAGTTGCTAACATTCTAAGGCCCGGAACACGAGTGATTAACTGAAAGCCGGTAGAGTGTGGATAGTACTATTGGTTTGACAAACCCAACTGGTCCGGCATGGATTTGCTGATGTTTCCCAGCCAGTTGCACATGTATATTTTGTTGTTATTTATTTTGCTATGTAATGTTAGACATAGTGGTTTGGGGCAGGTCCGTGGGCGGGGGATATGCCACGGGGGTTGTGTGTGATAGTCAGAGGTTTCATTTGTGGGCTCAGCATAATTACATCGATAATATTATCATATGATATGGATTTATCATGGTTTATTCAAATTGTGAAACTCACCAACTATTCGTAGTTGACCCGTTTTCTCACATGCTTTTCAGGTACAATTAAGATGAAGTGATTGCTTACGTGCTAAGTGCTTGATGTGTGTAAGATTTGTGTGCGGGATGTTAGGATACATTATAATAAATAGAATTATGTATCGTATCGTATGATGTGTGTATCACCTAGACGTTAATGAAATATGAGATAATGTAATTTGAAGTATATTAATGTATTCAGTTTTCTTTATAAACAATGTGGTTGATATCAGAGGTGTCTGTGGCGCCCCGGTTACGTTTCCGCTGCGGTTACGGGGTGTTACAGAAGTTGGTATCAGAGCCATTGGTTATAAAGATTTAGGATGTCTTTAAAAGATACCTAAAATATAACCAGTAGCTCAAGTATTATAGGATCTGAATATCAACTAATAATTTATAGTGACGAGATCTGGATGAACTTGGATGGACAAGTGAGTTATTATGGTCCGGAACATAATAACAGACTTGTCCGCACGAGGGAGTTCAGGGGAAGTCACGGGGTACATTAATAGGTAAAAATGGCAACATATGTGTAAAGTATATAATATTATTTATACGTGCTAATGTGTATATATATATATGTACATATCTTGTGGGTACATGTATTGAGAAATAGGACCCGGATAGGGAACCGGGGGATGAAATAATAAAATTACTGAGGATGCTGAAAATTTCTAGAGCATCGGTTGATGATAAGTCTGACTTATCGGGCCATAATTATGATAGTACCAAGTTAGATCTCCCGTTTGACATTAACCAGAAATATCTAGTAACCGTCACTCCCAACCAAAATTAATAAATCCCTTACCCTACCAATACCGGTACCGTATATCTTAATAACCCCCTATGATCACCAGAACCGCCGACCCTCACGTACGGATGGACTTGTACCTGAACCCATTCTTCTTCCATTAAGGTAAATAAATAAATAAAATAAAATAAAATAAAATAAAAAAATAATAATAATAATAAATTTGATAATAATTGAGCAGATAAAAATAATATATAGAAATATATATATATGTATTTCTCACTCTCAAACATATGAGTCATACCACCTTCAGATCGAGAATCACCGATTTTAGCGAACCTAGAACGTCTGAGGACATTGACTAAGCAAGCGATAGAGTTTCCCATACTAGTAATTGATAATATTTGAAGGCAACATGGGTTGCGCGATTACCTTGAACCTTGCAACTCCCTATGTTATCCTTACATCCGTTAGATGCCTATACCCATGTATACTCGAATAGAATGATTACCCATACACAAAGAGGTGTTGGAATCATTATAGCATAGTTGGTTATTCGTTCGTAGGTGGTATACCGTGTATGCCGGATATACGAATAGACACGGATATTATAACTCCGTGGTACGTAATCGTTTGGTGCTCACGGTGAGCATGTATCGGTTATGCTGACATGCAGAAAGATATTGAAATCAAGTATATTAAACATTAATCTTTGTTGAGAAAGATCTATATGTCAGTTGGTGACAAGGGTTATGAAACATATTTAAACGTTAACCGACGTCAGGTTAAGTCCATATGTTATTATACTTGTGGGACATATATACTAGATACTGGTATGTGTAATATGTATGATAATATTTGGTGTGTATGTGTACCTGCTGTTACGATTGAGCTGGTAACGAGTTATACGGTGAGATTAGTATTGATTACTGCGTACGGGATGGGTACGGCAGAATAACATAAAAAGAGTAACTCCAATGATGGAGATTGATATGATTCAGTTGATTGCTCAAGGATAGCAGATGATGATACCGAATGTCGTATCACAGATCACTGCTAGTGTTGATGCAAATGTGATCGCAGAATTATAGATCGAGCAATCACATGAATATGAATATTTCAATTCTTCGTGTTATTACTAAGAGTGATAATGTCCCACCGAATACTATTATGACTACAAGTATTAGTTATAAACTAAACATGAATAGTAGTCGTAATGGATTAGATCCGGTATGAAGGATATGTTTGTTGGTTGTGTTAAGGAAATCATTAATAGTTTACTGTAACGATTCCGACGAAACCAGGGATACCCTAACCGGTAGACAGTAGTTACGTCATATTTAATGTCGGGTACATGAATTACCATAGTAATTATACGAGAATACATGGTTCACTGTATTGATTGTACGTGAATACATAATTCATCGTATTGAATATGCGATTAGTCGATCGATAGTTATTGAAACCCGAACGAATCGAGGGTTCAATTATAGACGATGTCTATAGTATTTAATGATTTTACGAAGCATTAATGCTTCGGGATAAGTAAAGTACAGCACAGAAAAAGAATTTCGACTTAATGGTACGTCGGTACGTTAAACGAAACCTTTAATACCAAACCGAGCAAGAGATGATCGATCAAGCCGAAAAAGATGCGTAATAATTAATAATATGATGTTCTAAGACAATAAATGTCATGGTTTAAGTTTTTAAAGTTTTTAAAGTGGTTTTATATAAATTTCATTTTTAAGCCAAAAAACGACCGTTTTAGCCTCGTTTTAAGTTAAATTAAACATTTAACCGAAAAACGAACTGAACCAGATTATCCAAAACATTATCCGGATTACGGGAATCCAATTGTGTGGCTAAGAATAGAGAAGTGGGTCCCACCCCACCCCTCCATCATGCCGATTGAAATTAAGGGGTGTTACCCCATTCCATTTTTCTTTTTTACACCAACACATTCAACAATCCATCAATTCTCTCAACAATTTCATCCAAAAACCGAGAGTTCTAGCAAGAAAAAACAAGGTAATGATCGAGTTATTCACGTGTTCATCATCGTTTCTTGAGTTTGTTTGCAAGAAAATGAGGTTTCAAAGATGAAAACCGATTCTTGCGTGATCAAGTGATGTATACGGGTTATACAAGGGATCTTGATCCAAGAAAGGAGTTAAACGAACCAAAAACGAATTTTTACGGTTTAAACTTTAGTTTTTGAATCATAACCGAAACTATAGTGTAAGAGGCTTGATCGTGAGTGTAACTTGCTTGGTATTGTGGTATGTTGGTTGTAGGTTCTGTATTTAGTGGTAGATAAGGCGGAAAGACGAGTTTGTAGCTTGTAGTGGCGGAAAAACGAAAGGTATATTCGGTTTATGTTCGGTTTTGGAGATTTGGACAGATTGTTGATGCTTTAGAGTTAGGTCATGAAATTTTTGGTAATTTTTGGATAATGGATGAATATTTGGTGAATTTAATGCTCGGTTTTGGCCAAAAATGGTGAAAAATAGTTAAATATCATGAAAAATTCTGGAAAATTGCAGATAAGCTTTTTATATCATGTATAAGTCACACACAAAATTTTAGGTCCGTTGGAGAAGTCTAAGTAGGCTTTTCGGTTAAACGAGTTCTAGGGTTTTCTAGCTCGGTTTTAGTGTAAATGGCATGTAAAAGAAGATTTTGGTTCTGGAAAAATTACAGTGGACTATGTGGATGGCAGGGGACATCCAGGAGAAATTTGGGATTTTTCTAAGATCGTTTGGTATTTACGACATATTTAGTGTTTAAATGGTGTTTAAAAATAGATAAATAAATTTTAAATATAAAAATTAATTCTGGAAATATTTTTATAAAATTCCCCACTGTCAAAAAGTGATTTGTGCAAAATTTCAAGATCCGAGATTAAACGGATAATTATTTGTGCTAATTATCAAACTTTTAAAGTTAAAACGCGTAAACCGGTGAAGTTCGCTTAAGCGAGCTGACTGGTGTATAAAAACCCTAAAAATGAACTATTTTCATATAATTGAGTTAAACAAGTAAAAATAAATCATCCGAAAATAATTCGGATGATTTGGGTAATTTTACCCGATAAAACAGTTTTCGGTGCACTAAAGACGGAAACGGGTCCCGCGGCCAATCGGGGCGTCTAAACCGAGCTCTAATTTCACAACTTAAACTAAATTATCGGTCAACCACTATTTTCGGGTCGTGTGTGACCAAACTCATTTTTGAAACATAAAAACGGGTAACCGTGCTAGGCACGCAAAACGGGGAAAACAAGCTATTAGAGAATTTGGCTGTTGAACTCTAAACGACATCACAATCTGAGTCCGGAGAAGTGTTTCTGGGTTAACATTGCCCTCGGAACGGGTACAGTACTGGGTTAACAGTGTCCCAGATGTACCGGTTGATACGGTTAAAAGGTTATATAAACAATAATTGTATAATAACGATCGTAGGGATCATATTACAGATTGGATGTGTTAACTGATAATGATTGTTGTTACCTGCTTGCATGTGCTAAGGTGAGTTTCACGAGCCCCTTTTTCTGAATTGTTTTTAAATAGTTTCTCGGGGCGGAAGCATGTTATTACTGAAATGTTTAAATACATACTGAACGCATGGACTTGCGTGGATTTATATATATTTTATTGTACGGTAATCGTACGGAAATGTACTAAGATGGTAATTGTCTGAGTTGCTAACATTCTAAGGCCCCGGAACACGAGTGATTAACTGAAAGCCGGTAGAGTGTGGATAGTACTATTGGTCTGACAAACCCAACTGGTCCGGCATGGATTTGCTGATGTTTCCCATCCAGTTGCACATGTCTATTTTGTTGTTATATATATTTTGCTATGTAATGTTAGACATAGCGGTTTGGGGTAGGTACGTGGGCGGAGTATGCCACGGGGTTGTGTGTGGATAGTCAGAGGTGTCACTTGTGGGCTCAGCATAACTACATCGTGTTTCTGGGTTAACATTGCCCCCGGAATGAGTACAGTACTGGGTTAACAGTGTCCCCAGATAATATTATATTTTGATATGGATTTATCATGGTTTACTCAAATTGTGAAACTCACCAACTATTCGTAGTTAACCCGTTTTCTCACATGCTTTTCATGTACAATTAAGAGGAAGTGATTGCTTACGTGCTAAGTGCTTGATGTGTGTAAGATTTGCGTGCAGGATGTTAGGATACATTATAACAAATAGAATTGTGTATCGTATTGTATGATGTGTGTATCACCTAGACGGTAATGAAATACAAGATAATGTAATTTGAAGTATATTAATGTATTCAGTTTTCTTTATAAACAATGTGGTTGATATCAGAGGTGTCTGTTGCATCCCGTTTACGTTTCCGCTGCGGTTGCGGGGTGTTACAGAAGTTGGTATCAAAGCCATTGGTTATAAAAGAATTAGGATGTCTTTAAAAGATACCTAAATATAACCAGTAGCTCAAGTATTATAGGATCTGAATATCAACTAATAATATATAGTGACGGGATCTGGATGAACTTGAATGGACAAGTGAGTTATTATGGTCCGGAACATAATAACAGACTTGTCTGCACGAGGGAATTCAGGGGAAGTCACTGGGTACATTAATAGGTAAAAATGGCAACATATGTGTAAAGTATATAATATTATTTATACGTGCTAATGTGTATATATATATATATGTACATATCTTGTGGGTACATGTATTGAGAAATGGGACCCGGATAAGGAACCGGGGGATGAAATAATAAAAGTGCCGAGGATGCTGAAATTTCTAGAGCATCGGTTGATAATGAGTCTGACTTATCGGGCCATAGTTATGATAGTACCAAGTTAGATCTCCCATTTGACATTAACCAGAAATATCTAGTAACCGTCACTCCCAACCAAAATTGATAAATCCCTTACCCTACCAACACCGGTACCGTATATCCTAATAACCCCCTATGTTCACCCGAACCGCCAACCCTCACGTACGGACGGACCTGTACCTGAACCCATTCTTGTTCCATTAAAATAAAAATAAATAATAATAATAAAATGGATAATAAATGAGCAGATAAAAATAATATATAGAAATATATATATGTATCGCTCACTCTCAAACATATGAGACATACCACCTCCAGATCGAGAATTACTGATTTTAGCAAACCTAAAACGCCTGAGGACATTGACTGAGCAAGTGATAGAGTTTCCCATAATAGTAATTAATAATATTTGAAGGCAACCCATGTTGCGCGATTACCTTGAACCTTGAAACTCCCTATGTTAACCTTACATCCGTTAGATGCCTATACCCATGTATACTCGAATAGATGATTACCTATACACAAAGAGGTGTTGGAACCATTATAGCATAGTTGGTTGTTCGTTCGTAGGCAGTATACCGTGTATGCCGGATATACAAATAGACACGGATATTATAACTCCGTGGTACGTACTCGTTGGTGCTCACGGTGAGCATGTATCGATTATGCTGACATGCAGAAGAATATTGAAATCAAGCATAATAAACATTAATCTTTGTTGAGAAAGATCTATATGTCAGTTGGTGACAAGGGTTATGAAACATATTTAAACGTTAACCGACGTCAGGTTAAGTCCATATGTTATTATACTTGTGGGACATATATACTAGATACTGGTATGTGTAATATGTATGATAATATTTGGTGTCTATGTGTACCTGCTGTTATGATTGAACTGGTAACGAGTTATACGGTGAGCTTAGTATTGATTACTGCGTACGGGATGAGTACGGCAGAATGACATAAAAAGAGTAACTCCAATGATGGAGATTGATATGATTCAGTTGATTGCTCAAAGATAGCAGATGATGATACCGAATGTCGTATCACAGATCACTGCTATTGTTGATGCAAATGTGATCGCAGACTTATAGATCGAGCAATCACATGATTATGAATATTTCAATTCTTAGTGTTATTACTAAGAGTGTTAATGTCCCACCGAATACTATTATGACTACAAGTATTAGTTATAAACTAAACATGAATGGTAGTCGTAATGAATTAGATCCGGTATGAAGGATATGTTTATCGGTTGTGTTAAGGGGATTATTAATAGTTTACTGATGGTAAAAGGGAGGAATAGATTAGCGAGTGGATAGAAAAGATCGAAATGGTTAAGGATATTGGTAAGAGTCTAGAACATTGTGTAGTGAAATATGCTACAGATATGTTGGTAGATTATGTTGTATCGTGATGGAACACGATGGTACAAAATTATAGTTAGAAAATTTTTGCTCAGATGATATGGTCAGGATTTAAAATTCTTGTGCTAGAGCACTTTTATTTGAGTAATTAAGTTCAGAGATTGGAAACTGAGCTATGGAAGATAGAAATGTTGTATGCTGATCACTTAGAAAACGCTAATCGTTTGAAGGAATTGTCATGTCTGGTAACATGGCTAATTACTCCTGAAACTAAGCGAAGTGAGCGCAATATTGGGGACTAACTCCATCGATAAGGAGTATAGTCAATCCTATAAAATATACAACCTTTGGAAGGGTTGTGTCACAAGCCAGCATTGATATATTTGACTCTATGGGAAGCGGACTGGAAGGACGTTAGGTGAGACGTCGAGTGTTAAAGAAGAGAAATGATAAAAGGTATAGTGCAAGATAGGCTTTTGAATAAGTAGGTATGTCCTACAACCCAGAATTATACCAAGACTAATTTTAGTGTGAAAACATGAACCGCATGAAGGGTCCTTCCCTAAATGTGGAAAATATAGTTATCGGCAGAAAGAAGAATGTCGAGTGATAGTAGGCCACAGGTATGGTAAAGATGGACGTAATGCCCCAATTGTAGAACCAATTGAAGCCATGTGAACCGGTAACCCCAACCCATTCGTGTACAACCACTCCGAACCCAACAGCTTCAATAACAATCCATCCAAAGAAATCAAATTATGTCAAACAGTTGTACTTGCTATGAATGTGGCAGTACAGAACGTTTCAAGAGAAATTGCCCAAAGTTGAACCAAGGTGTCGTTGGAAGACGAACCTCAAGACAAGCATCAACCTCGGATCAAGCAAGGAGCCGTGCTTTTGGGAGTAATTCGAATAAAGCATGTCATGATCCAAAGGTGGTATTAAGTACGTTGTAGTTTTAAATCAATGGGCTTCAGCGATATTTTTATGGGCGTCGATAGAAGTTAGTTCCTGCTAACCTCCTATCATTTGGAAAGATACCGATTAGTGAAACTATAGAACCCCATACGGTAGAATCGCTAACGGTAAATCCCTAATGGTTAACTAAATTGTTCGGAATTGTCCTATTACTCTGAACGATTAATCCTTTCCTTATTGACCTACGACCAGTAAAGTCAAGAAGTTTTGACGTAATAGTTAACATGGATTGGCTAACTCAACATGAAGCTGAAATCAAATATGAAAAGAAGATGATTAGAAGCTCTCCTTCGGACGATGAAGCGATTAGATACAGAGAAAAGTGTACGGTATTATGTTACCACTCTAATCTCATCTTGAGATGTTATAATATTCACGAAAAGAAGACGTGGTGTATTTAACAAACGCGATTGCCAAAGTATTTAAAAGAAAACATATAGAAGATGTTTCGGTAATACTTAAATATCCAGAAGTTTTCCCAGAAGAACTTCCTGGATTACCGCCAACCCGACAGGTCGAATTCAGAATCGATTTAATACCTCAAGCTGGCCCTGTTGCTAAAGCATCTTACCGACTTGCGCCAACTGAAATGCAAGAATTATTGGATAAAGGTTTTATACGACCTAGTTAGTCACCATGGGGTGCACCAGTGTTATTTGGGAAATGAAGGACGGAAGTGTTAGGATATGTATTGATTAGGGAGAATTGAATAAAGTAACGAACAAGAATAGGTATTCACTTTTTCGAAGTAAATGATCTGTTTAACCAACTGCAAAGGGCGATTTACTTTTAGAAAATTGGTCTTAGATATAGTTATCACCAAATGAAAAATCCAAGAGGAGGACGTTGCAACAACAGCGTTTCGGATTCGCTACGGCCGTTATGAATTCTTAGTTATGCCTTTCGGGCTAACAAATGCGCCGGCAGCATTCATGGAACTCATGAACCAAGTCTGTAAACTTTATTTAGACAAATTTGTCATAACATTCATTGATGATATTTTGATATATTCGCAACGTAAAGAAGAGCACGAACGACGGTTAAGGAAAATTGTGGAAGTGTTAAAGCAAGAGGAGCTATACGCGAAGTTTTTGAAATGTGATTTTGAATAAAGAAGGCATAATCTCTTGGTCATGTTGTAAAGCAACAAGGATTTCACAAAGATCCAAATAAGATAGAAACCATTAAAATTGTGCCAAGCGCCGATTTTAAGTCTCCCCGATGGAGACGATGGTTTTGTCGCGTATTGTGACGCATCGCGTAAAGGGTTAGGATGCGTGTTGACGCAGTATAATAAGGTTATAGCCTATGTTTCCCGACAGTTAAAAGTACACGAGAAAAATTACACTACTCACGACTTAGAACTGGGAGCGGTTATCTTCGCACTTAAAATCTGGAGACATTATCTCTACGGTACGAAGTGCACCATCTTCACCGATCATAAAAGTTTGCAGCACATATTCGATCAGAAAGAACTGAATATGAGGCAACGAAGATGGGTCGAGTTGTTAAGCGATTATGACTGTGACATCCGTTATCACCCCGGCAAGGCTAACGTCGTAGCCGATGCCTTGAGTAGGAAAGATCGGGTTAAGCCATTGCGAGTGCGAGCGCTGGGGATGATAGTCCAGTCGAACTTTTCGGACCTGATTCGAGTCGCTCAACGTGAGGCGTTGAAAGAGGAACAATTGGAAAAGGAGGGACTTTACGGCAATGAGAAGAATTTCGAACAGCGCGTGGACGAAATTCTTTATTTCAAAAACCGGATTTGGATCCCGACCCTCCATGACCTTCGTGAATTAATCATGGACGAAGCGCATAGATCGAAATATTCCATACATCCGGGATCGGATTAGACTATTGATGATACGAATATCTGAAAGGATTTTATTAATGGCCGAGTTTGGAGAAAGATATGGTTACGTATGTTGGTGAATATTAAGTTATGCAAGAAATAAGGCTGCACACCGAAAACCCTAGGGAACGCCACAACGACAGAAAATTCGCCAATGATAGTGGGAATAAATTACAATGGATTTCGGGACACAAATTCCCAAGGTATATCAAAGGCATGATGTAAATTGGGTAATCGCGGATCGATTAACCAATCCTTACATTTTATCCCAATCCATGACGATTACCACAATGAATTCTCGCCCAAATTCATGATGGTGAAATGGTATCTCGTCGTAGAGTACCATTTTCAATTATCTCAGATCGAAATAGTCATCCTACTTCCATTATTGGAAGGCGGGGAAGGAAGCATCGAGAGCTTGAAGCTTTCTATGGGTGAAGTAATTATCACCAATTTGTTAAATTGAAAATGGGCGTCAATCAAGCCATAAGATTTGAATTGATTCAAGAAACAACCAATCGGATTTATAATATTTAAGATAAGTTGAAAGCAGCGCGAGATTGGCAAAGGATTTATGCCAACATTCAAAGGAAACCATTGTCACTGGAAAGAGGTGACAAGGCATTTTAAGGCATCACCATAGAGAGGTGATATGAGGTTTGGCAAAACCGAAAATAGCTCCTTAATATATTGGACCTCATGAGACTATCTCCATGATTGGTCATTTAGTTTATCGATTAAGGTACTCCAGGGGCTAAGTACTATACATGACGTTTTGCCCCGTATACGGATTGAAAAGTACCTAAGCGATGAGGCAACGAAAGTACTAGTAATGGAGGTACTCATAGAATACATGCTTGATATCATAAATAATTCCGTAGAGATAGTAGACGGGAAAACTAAACAGTTTGGACATACCAAGCTTTATTGATTAAGATTAAGTGGAATTCACAGCCAGGACCAGATTATACCTGGTAACACGAGGGTGAATTCTAAAGGAAAAACCCCCCACCTTTCTCTCGGAAAGGGATAGTGGGCGTGTAAAATTTCGAGGACGAAATTTCTTAACGGGGGGAGAATGTAACGATTCCGACGAAACCAAGTATACTCTAACCGGTAGACAATAGTTACGCTATATTTAATGTCGGGTACATGAATTACCATAGTAATTATACGAGAATACATGGTTCACTGTATTGATTGTACGTGAATATATAATTCATCGTAGTGATCATGCGATTAATCGATCGATAGTTATTGAAACCCGAACGAATCGAGGGTTCAATTATAGACGATATCTATGATATTTAGTGATTTTACGAAGCATTAATGCTTCGGGATAAGTAAAGTACGGCACAGAAAAAGAATTTCGATTTAATGGTACGTCGGTACGTTAAACGAAACCTTTAATACCAAACCGAGCAAGAGACGATCGATCAAGCCGAAAAAGATGCGCAATAATTAATAATACGATGTTTTAAGTTAATAAATGTCATGGTTTAAGTTTTTAAAGTTTTTAAATCGGTTTTATATAAATTTTATTTTTAAGCCGAAAACGACCGTTTTAGCCTCGTTTTAAGCCGAATTAGACATTTAACCGAAAAACGAACTGAACCAGATTATCCAAAATATTATCCGGATTTCGAGAATCCAAACATGTGGCTAAGAATGGAGAGGTGGGTCCCACCCCACCCCCCTCACATTTCCGATCGGAATACAAAGGGTGTAAACCCTTTCCTTTATTTTTTTTTAACAAACATTTCATATCCATCTTCAACTCTCTCCACCATATTATCTAAAAACCCGAGTTTGTAGCAAGGAAACCGAGGTAAAAATCGAGTTATTTACGTGTTCATCTTCGTTTCTTTAGTTTATTTGCAAGAAAATGAGGTTTCAAGTGAAAAAGGGTGAAAACCCAAGATGAAAACCGATTCTTGCATGATCAAGTGATGTATACGGGTTATACAAGGGATCTTGGTCCAAGAAAGGAGTTAAACGAACCAAAAACGAATTTTTACGGTTTAAACTTTAGTTTTGAAACAATAACCGAAACTATAGTGTAAGAGGCTTGATTGTGAGTGTAACTTGCTTGGTATTGTGGTATGTTGGTTGTAGGCTCTGTATGTAGTGGTAGATAAGGCGGAAAGACGAGTTTGTAGCTTGTAGTGGCGGAAAACGAAAGGTATATTCGGTTTATGTTCGGTATTGGATTTTTGGACAGATTGTGGTAGGTTTAGAGTTAGGTCATGAAAATTTACAGGGACGTTCTACACATGAAAATATGAGTTCTGTGAATTTTTGGTAATATTTGGGCAAAGGATGAATATTTGGTGAATTTAATGCTCGGTTTTGGCTAAAAATGGTGAAAAATAGTTAAATATCATGAAAAATTCTGGAAACTTTCAGATAATCTTTTTATATCATGTAAAATTCACACACAAAATTTTAGGTCAGTTGGAGAAGTCTAAGTAGGCTTTTCAGTTAAACGAGTTCTAGGGTTTTCTAGCTCGGTTTTAGTGAAAATTGCATGTAATGAGAGATTTTGGTTCTGGAAAAATTACAGGGGACTATGTGGATGGCAGGGGACATCCAGGAAACATTTGGGATTTTTCTAAGGTCGTTTGGTATTTACGACATATTTAGTGTTTAAATGGTGTTTAAAAATAGATAAATAAATTTTAAATATAAAAATTAATTCTGGAAATATTTTTATAAAATTCCCCACTGTCAAAAAGTGATTTGTGCAAAATTTCAAGATTAGAGATTAAACGGATAATTATTTGTGCAAAAACAAACTTTTAAGGCTTAAAACGCGTAAACCGGTAAAGTTCGCCTAAGCGAGCTGACCGGTGTATAAAAACCCTAAAAATGAACTATTTTCATATAATTGAGTTAAACAAGTAAAAATAAATCATCCGAAAATAATTCGGATGATTTGAGTAATTTTATCCGATAAAACAGTTTCCGGTGCACTAAAGACGGAAACTGGTCCCTCGGCCAATCGGGGCGTCTAAACCGAGCTCTAATTTCACAACTCTAATTAAATTATCAGTCAACCACTCTTTTCGGGTCGTGTGTGATCAAACTCATTTTTGAAACGTAAAAACGGATAACCGTGCTAGGCACGCAAAACGGGAAAAACGACTAATAGTAATTTTGACTAGTAAACTCTAAACGATATCACAATCTGAGTCCAGAGAAGTGTTCTGGGTTAACATTGCCCCCGGAAACGGGTACAGTTCTGGGTTAACATTGCCCCCGGAACGGGTACAGTACTGGGTTAACAGTGTCCCTAGATGTACCGGTTAACACGGTTAAAGCTATATTAATAGTGATTGTATAGTAACGATCGTAGAGATCATATTACAGATTGGACGTGTTAACTGATAATGATTGTTGTTACCTGCTTGCTTGTGCTAAGGTGAGTTTCACGAGCCCCTTTTTCTGAATTGTTTTTAAATATTTTCTCGGGCAGAAGCATGTTACTACTGAAATGTTTAAGTACATACTGAACGCATGGATTTGCGTGGATTTATATATTTTTTATAGTACGGGAATCGTACGGAAATGTACTAAGATGGTAATTGTCTGAGTTGCTAACATTCTAAGGCCCCGGAACACGAGTGATTAACTGAAAGCCGGTAGAGTGTGGATAGTACTATTGGTCTGACAAACCCAACTGGTCCGGCATGGATTTGCTGATGTTTCCCAGCCAGTTGCACATGTCTATTTTGTTGTTATATATTTTGCTATGTAATGTTAGACATAGCGGTTTGGGGCAGGTCCGTGGGCGGGGGATAGGCCACGGGGGTTGTGTGTGATAGTCAGAGGTTTCACTTGTGGGCTCAGCATAATTACATCGATAATATTATCTTATGATATGGATTTATCATGGTTTATTCAAATTGTGAAACTCACCAACTATTCGTAGTTGACCCGTTTTCTCACATGCTTTTCAGGTACAATTAAGATGAAGTGATTGCTTACGTGCTAAGTGCTTGATGTGTGTAAGATTTGCGTGCGGGATGTTAGGATACATTATAATAAATAGAATTATGTATCGTATCGTATGATGTGTGTATCACCTAGACGGTAATGAAATATGAGATAATGTAATTTGAAGTATATTAATGTATTCAGTTTTCTTTATAAACAATGTGGTTGATATCAGAAGTGTCTGTGGCGCCCCGGTTACGTTTCCGCTGCGGTTACGGGGTGTTACAACTAGATTCAAATTACTTAATCATAGTATCAAAAATCAATCAGAAACACCAATGTATCATCAAGTTATTCAATCTACAATCTAAAACACAGAATCTGTCAACAAACATATTCAAACCAGAAGTCACAAAAATCATGATTCTTATATCCTTATGATCATTAATCATCAAGGAACATTTTTATACAATAAAATCTCATGTCTTTCATTATTTTACTGATTTATAAAATAATATTTAGTTACAAAAAGGTTTTCATCCTTTCTTTTATAATAAGACACAAAATTTCTTTTAACAATCAACCATGATCATCCTTGATTCATTTTTCACAAATCCGATTATTTGGATACTAGTTTTCATGAATCAAAAATCAAAATATACACAAAAATATATACTAAACTATACTTACCTATTGCTTGATTCAAAAGTCCAATATTCTTTCTTCCAAATTCACCAAATTGTTTATGATTTTTGAGAAAATAAAATGTGTGTATGTGTGTGTGAATTGGATGGCCAAGGAGAGAAAAAGAAAAGTTTTAATCTTCATTGTTATTTAATCCTCATTATACATTCATTTACACCCTCATTAAGTCATCATCAATTTGATTAAACATTAGATAACTTTATTATTTAATTTGTGACATGTTACATTTAATTATAACCATTTCCTAGTAACCATATGTTGTGCACTTCTCTTTTGTTACTTACCATGTAATATATTATATGTTATGTTATTAAATTGTTCAATCTCTTACAACATATGGGTATGCAATAACTAATCATGTAACATCTTAAGCATGTAACATAATTACATCTATCACATATACTACATGTAACATATCATGCGTGACATATTTATTATAACATATAGCATGTGTGACAAGTTTATTATTCTAGTTATCAATAACTAGTTACTCTCACTTAGGTCACCAACGACACGACTAACTCAATGTGTGCATACATATATCTACATGTATAAGAGTTCATTAACATAGTTAACAGAACTAACCGGGTTTACTAACACAGTCAACATGATTTAACTGGGTTTAGTTAACGGAGTTGACCTGAAAATGTCGGGTGTCACATCTCTCTAGCCGAAATAGAAGAAGAAACCGAACCTCAACCCGAGGTAATGATAGTATGATATTGTAGAGATACAAACCCGTCAGATTTAGTCACGAAATGACGAGCCGACACCGTTAAACCATTAAATTCGTGAGATCCGGGTGGAATCGGGTATATACTTAAACTAATATGAGCTTAGGGATCACCCTAGCTCAGATCTAGATCAATCGGGACGAAAAACGGTGAAAACGGTGGTGAAACAAGCGAGATCTCGCTTTTCAGGCGAGTTTCCGTTATTCCAGCAACGGCGGCGCCGGAAAGGCGGCGCCGGAGAATGTTTGTACGAGGATGTCAGAATAGTTTGACATTCTGACCTAACCCTAATTAGTTAACGGGAAGTTAACGAACTAGAGTTAATTCGTTAACGGAGAGTTAACGAATTAGAAGTAATTCGACAAGGTGATTCGCTAACAAAAGCTTAACGAACTAGCCTTAGTTAGTATCCAATTCGTTAAGGAGAAAGATGACGAACTAACTCCAATTATTTAAGTAGTTCATTAAGGAAGAACTGAAGAATGAACCCCCAGTTCGTTAAGGTTCAATTCCTTAAGGGTTTAATTCGTTAAAGGACCAGTTCATTATAAAGGTCCAATTCGTTATGAAAGATGACGAACTAGAATAACGAATTAGCTAAGGAAAGATAACGAATCAGCTAACGAATCAGGACAACGAAGCTGGTTAACGAATCAGATCATGTGCTAGATATCGAATTAGACTGTGATCTGATAACGAATTAGGCTTAATTTGTTATAGAAAATGTGATGGTTATCTTGCTAGGGGCTGCCCCTTGGACCCTGCTAGGGGCTGCCTCCCGTTGACCCTACTGCCAGGGGCGCTGCCCCCGGAGCCCCGTTCGTTGAGGGTTATAATGAAACTAGAAACGCGATATGTGTAGCGATAGATAGTTGATACGTGTGATTGTTATATAGTTAGTTGTGCATAACTCACGAAGGAATAACCATTAACGGATGAAGTAACCGAGTTCAGGTGAGTTTCTAGCCCCACTTCCTTTTTATGTTTTCGGGGCTGTGTGCATACTCGATGTGATAGTTAATACACTTACCTTAAGTGGTAAGTGTATGCTATAATGTTGATGTGATATATTTGTATACGTTATGAATGGATGTCTGTTAGTGCGTGAACGATCCATTCATAATGTGACTTGGTTAATTGTGTGTGTAAATGTTGTGATGTGACTTGGTTATTATGTAAATGATGTAATGATATAAAGTGTGTTGTAGACAAGTAGAGGTAGGGCGTGATAGAAGTAGCAAGGGTCTAGCAAGGGTGTTAGTGGCATGACGACAGTACGTGGTAGGGTAAGCCTATGCGTGACTTCGTTATTAAAGTGGCATAACGTTATTCGTTATTAAAGTGGCATAACGTGATTCGTTATTAAAGTGGCATAACGTTATTCATTATTAAAGTGGCAAAGCTGTAGGGGTAAATAAGAGGTTAAGTGGTAAGGTGAGCAGGTTAGATAGTGAACTATGTGTATTCGGATACGTATATAATGCATGTAGTGGTTGTGTGATAAGTTGCTTGATTAACTAGAACTCATTCAGCGTAGCTGACTTTTAGTATACATGCACGTGAGCAACTAAAGAGCTAGCATGAGGATGGCACATGGCACGGATTGAGTGGCTAGCATCTGAACATAGAAAAACGATGTTTTAGATATAATGTTTTGTGTTATGGTATCAAAGAAAAGATTTAATGTTTTGTAACGAATGATTGCTGTTTTATATTCCGCAAAAAGTTTTAATAAACTCTAATTTGTAGAATTGTGTTTATGAGTAAATCCGACGCTAAAGTAGGGCTACCGGGAACAGGGCCTTACAACTGAAAACACATTTAACCGAATATATACCAACAGTTACATGGTATGCTTAAGATCACTTAGTAGTTGTTTATGTATCATTACCTGAAGATGTATCCGGTAAGAATTTGATGAGTTTCACAGCTGTGAAAGTCTTTAGATTCCGCTACGTCTTTTCCTTTGACTGATGTAGTTGCCTCTGTTTTGAAGGCTCTGTTTTTGCATAATTTGTAGGATTTGTAGCACCAAGTTTTATTGTTGCCTGCAAGGATGTCTTTAATGATGGAAACACATTCAACCTACTGTCTCTGCATTAGAATATAAATATTTGTCACTAGCGTTTTATGTGTTTCTATATGGTCGGTTTATGTAAGGGAATATGACTTACAGTTGTTCAATTGTTAAAGGATTCATTTTTTCTGCACTTGTCATTATGGGGTATACGGTGGCTGATGGTATTGATGGCGCAGGGTAGTTAAGTTGCTTGTATCTGCAATTTATGTTTTTGTATAGAGTTTCTTGTTAGCAAGTAAAAGATGTATTTATTTATGCTACAAAAGGGGTGGTTAAAATGCTTTTACCTGTGTGTCAGGCATGGCCGATCTGGAATCGGAGGATTCACAAAGACTTAAGTGGCGGTTGTTGGGCTGAGTTGAATTTCGTTGTTATCTGCTAGTACATAGTTAGTTATTTTGATTGTAGAGAATTGAATGGAAATTAGGTTTTTTGTGAGTACCGTTATGAACGAAGTTGGTAACTTCCGTTGATGTTACAGCAACAATAACTGGAGCATCGGTGCTTTCGACTTTTGACATATCAAATTTCTTTCATATTTCTGGCCTTAGGGTGACTCTTACTGAATATTCACTGTTTATATATGAAAAAAAGATTTTGGGGGTTTCTATAAGTAACGATAAGAATCAAGTTAAACATCGTGTGTATAATGTATGTTTGTACATGTCGTCTTTTAGAGTCAGATATGCTCTTTTCCTTTCTTCTGGGTTGTCAGACAGGTTTATGGCCACCAGACATCCAATATGATCTGTAATAAGCAGTTGTAACAAAGGATCTTAGGTTACATATATTATTTCAGTTTTCTTTTAGTAAATATTTGTTTTGTAAATAATATGGTTGTTCATGCTATTTAATAAACTCGTCGTGTTTTGGCTGATTCTTTGACTTGTTTAATTAAATTGAGTTGTGTTCAGGTTGCGTTGTTCAATCTATTTAATTTAACACGCAATATATTATAATTTAACACGCAAAATATCTTAGGGTAAAATATGTGCAAAACCTGTTAAGAGATCTTTTGAGCCAGTTTGAGTGTCCAGTAGATCATATGGAAGGAAATTGAAATTATATGCTGGAATGTTATCTTTGTCTATGGGGACGGCTTGGGAGTATTTTGCCAAGATTATGGATGCTTCATGTTCAACTGTGCGCATCATGTATCGTTTGTTGGTGTATATGTACTTTCTGATTGAGTAGTAGTGGTTAGTGTCTAGAATGTCAATCATGTGTTGCGCGTTTTTGGCTGAAGCTACGGCTTCAATTGCATCCCCCTGAAAGTGTTTCATAATATTGGTTGTAAAGGTTAGGTCAGTGTGTTGAGAGTCATTACTGTAAGGTAAAGTGTGTACAAAACCAAGGAAATTGAACCAAAACCGAAAAAACCGAAATGAAGAAAACAAACCGATTTAGAAATATAGTTTTTGTTTAGGTTTTATATTTTCTTAAGAAGCAAAAAAATGGTAACTGAAATCGAACTGAAACGAAAAATTCCGGTAGTCATTAGTTTAAATGAATAGCAAAACTAAGTAAACCGTAACAGTATGTTTTTTTGAAGTAGAAAGGTCTTCTTACATTGATGTCAACCAGTAAGTAACATGTCTCGGGTCGTTTAAAGGGCTGCCATTTCTTAACAATCCAAACTCCCAGCGGTTGACCATTAGTTCCATCTTTGATTGTCGCGATTTTTTGTATAGTCATCTTTACCTGGTTAAGTAAAATAAGTAAATACTTCCAATAATGCTTAAAAAGTAATTAACCACAAACCTTTATTTATTGACTACCTAATTATTATTAATATGTATAAAACAATAACTAACTACATGCTATCTAATATAATGCATTTAAACCGTGTAATATTAAGCTAAGTGATGTTTATTTGTTGAAGGAAATCAGAGTAGACTATATTTTTTGTTTGGTTGTGATCACTATTAGTGTCAAATTCAATGACTATTTAAGAGTCTCTGGTGATTTCACTCTCAAGAACGCCACGTGCAATTGACCATGACTAAATACTGAATGTGGTAAATAAACGTCTATTTTGTTTAGTGATTGGCCTTGACTCTTATCGATAGTCATCGCATAACACACTTTGACAGGGAACTGTATTCTTTAAAAAATGAATGGTTGTTCCTTATTGTCGTGGCACAGACAAATTCTAGGTATATAGACTTTGTTACCTATAGTTGTTCCCGTGAAAACTCGGGCCTATATTAGTTGTTGGTGCATTTTGTGACCGTCGCTATGCAATTCTGATCAGCGGAAACGAAGTACGAAGTTAGAACAACTTCAAAATAGGCGAAGTTATAACAACTTCGCCATAGGCGAAGTTGTAACAACTTCTGCCATAGGCAAAGTTAGAACAACTTCGCCATAGCGAAGTTATAACAACTTCGCCTACTGGCCCAAGCCCAAGCCCGCGAAGTTGTTTTGTCTATATATATATGTGTCTTGTTTCATCAGAGTTGATCATTCCCAGGGCTTTCAGAAGAAAGTTGAACCTGGTTCTATCAAGTGGTTTGGTGAAAAGGTCAGCCAAATTGTCACTTGTATCAACTCATTGCATTTCAATCAAACCTTTTTCACTGCAGTCTCTGATGAAATGATGTATGATTTCAATGTGCTTAGTTTTGGAATGTTGAACTAGATTTTTAACAGTAAAATATGCAGCAGTATTGTCAATAAGAATAGGGGTGCTCAAGAAATTCAAACCATAGTCCAGCATCTGATTTTGAATCCATAGAACTTGTGCACAGCAGGAGGATGCAGCAACATATTTAGCTTCTGCAGTAGAGATTGAGACTGTAGTCTGCTTTTTACATTGCCATGACACTAGCCTTTCACCCAAAAATTGACATCCTCCTGAGGTTGACTTTCTGCTCATGTTGCAGCCATCATAATCACTGTCTGTATATGCAATCAGATCAAAAGCTTGGTTCTTTGGATACCAAATCCTTAAGTCTGGTCTTCCCTTCAAATATCTAAATATTCTTTTAACAGCATTCATGTGGGAGACTTTTGGATTTGATTGGAATCTTGCACACACACATACAGCAAACATGATATCTGGTCTTGTTGCAGTCAGATACATCAGAGATCCAATTTTGGCTCTATATTCATGTTTATCTATAGGCTCCCCCTTTTCACCTGCAATCATCTTTTCTTTGGTGTCCATTGGAGTTGAAGCAGTCTTGTACTCTTGACAGTTAAACTTGTTCAAAATGTCCTGCACATATTTGTTTAAATGAATGTAAATCCCCTCAGCCTTCTGTTGAACTTGCAGTCCTAGAAAGAAGTTCATTTCTCCCATAGAACTCATGTTGTATTTGGACTTCATTACTCCTTCAAACTCCATACACATTTGTTCATTTGTAGAACCAAAGATGATGTCATCCACATATACTTGTAACAGAAGCAAGTCTGATCCCTTTCTTTTGTAGAAGAGTGTCTTGTCAATGGCTCCTCTTTTGAAACCATTTTCAAGAAGATGATTTGACAGCTCATCATACAATGCTCTAGGAGCCTGATGCAATCCATAAAGGGCTTTGTTTAACTTATACACCCTGTTTGAATACATTGGATCCTCAAAACCTGGAGGTTGAGCAACATACACCTTTTCATCAATCTTTCCATTTAGAAATGCAGACTTAACATCAAGCTGGAACACTCTAATGTTCTTTGAGGCAGCATATGCAAGAAAAATCCTGATAGCTTCAAGTCTTGCAACCGGCGCAAAGACTTCCTCAAAGTCTATTCGTTCTTTTTGAAGACATCCCAGTGCTACAATTCTAGCTTTATTCTTAATCACCAAACCCCTTTCATCCCTTTTGTTTCTAAAAACCCTTTTGGTTCCAATTGCATATCTGTCAAATGGCTTATCAACAAGATCCCACACATGCAGGTCTCTAAATTGTGCCAATTCCTCTTGCATTCCTTCCACCCAACTATTATCTTTTAATTCTTGTGCTATGTTCTTTGGTTCTATTTGGACAGAAAACAAGAGTAAAGACAAATGTTTGCAATTTCGGAATGACTTCTTGTAACTCTTTCATGCAAATCACCAATGATGTTTTCAGAAGAATGATTCTTTTCCACATAAGGAGTTTGTACAATCATATCTGTAGACAAATTTATGTCAAGATTTTTTTCATTGAACTCTGGTTCTTCAATGATTAAATCAGCTTCTGCATCATGAAATTCTGGTGCTTCATCATTATGTTGTCCTGAAGTAGATGCACCATTGTTTTCTAAGTTCAATCTTTGAAATAGATCTTGAAATCTTGCTGTAGATGCAGCTTCTTCTTCACTTGCTTGGTTGCTTGTGTCACACTCATTCTGAATTTGATCATCATGTACATCTTGATTGTCTTGATTGTTCTCAGTATGATCATGTTCAACATTGTGATTGTTTTCTTGATCAGGTTCACCAATATCACATGAGGAAATCTTCACAAAAGTATACTCCTTCTCTTTTCTAGCAACCTTCTTCCATAATTCTTCCAAGTCCAATGATTTCTTCTTTTGCTCTTCAATTTCACTAGTCTTGTAGAAAGATTCATCAAAGTCTTCAGGATAAATCTTGAAAGACCTTATTAACTTCTCATGATCAAACAGCCATGCTGCACCATTAACTGTATTGAATTGATTCTCATTAAAGATGATGTCAGATGATTCTATAACACTCAATTGATCTTTCACATAAACTCTGTAGGCTTTTGAGTGTGTAGAATATCCCACAAAGAAGCAATCCAGGGATTTTGTTTGAAACTTGTTCAAATAGTCCCTTGTATTTAAAAGAAAACATATGCATCCAAAGGGCTTGAAAAACTTGATGTAAGACTTTCTGTTGTGAAATATTTCATAAGGAGTTTTGTTATGCCTTTTGTTCACAAGTACCCTGTTCTGAACATAGAAGGCTGTATTTATAGCTTCGGCCCAAAAATGACAGGCAGATTAGCATCTGCTAATATGGTTCTTGCAGCTTCAATCAAAGTTCTATTTCTTCTTTCTGCAACACCATTTTGTTCAGGAGTTCTAGGAGCTGAGAATTGTTGTTATATTCCTTTTGCTTCACAGAATTCTTGCATAACTCCATTCTTGAACTCAGTGCCATTGTCACTTCTCATCATCTTGACTGTCTTATTCAACTTGTTCTCAATCATTGTTACACAACCTTTAATCAACTCTGCAGTCTCATCCTTGGTACTTAGGAAATAAACCCAAGTGTATCTTGAATAGTCATCAATGATCACCAGACAATATCTTTTCTTCCCAATACTTGGTACACTCACAGGACCAAAGAGATCCATCTGAAGTAATTCAAGTACTTGATCAATTGAATTGATGAGTTTTGACGTATGAGTAGATTTGTGTTGTTTTCCCTTTGACATGAATCACAATGATCTTCCAACTTGAATTCTCTTGTAGGTAAGCCTATGACATGCTCACCTTTGACAAGTCTATTCATGTTCTTCAAGTTCACATAACACGGTTTCCTATGCCACAATTTTGACTCATTTTCAGTGGCTTTGGAAACAAAACATGCACCGACTCTTGAAATAGCTTCTTTCATAATCAATTCATACAAGTTACTATTTCTTGGTGCCATCATCATAATCATTTCAGGTGGAATTACAAACTCAGGTTTTAAAATGAAACAGTGTGAATCATCAAAACTGACTTTGTAACCCTTATCACACATTTGTGATATACTCAGCAGATTGTACTGAAGACCTTCAACATGAAATACATTATCAAATGAGACTTTTCCATTTGTTAAGATTCCTTTTCCAACAATCTTTCCACCATTCTCATCACTCCCAAAAGCTACTGGACCTTCATACTTTTCTTCATAATTGACAAGAGATCTCTTGTCACAAGTCATGTGCCTAGAACAACCACTATCCATATACCATATGTCATTTAGAGGAGTGGACTGTTCCTGCACATACAAAGAAAGTTTGATTAGTTGAGTGATGAAGTAAAAGCCTTATCAACTTGCAGCTCATCAGATTCAGTTTCAGACACAGCTTGGGAAGTGAGTGTTGTTGGTTTAGGATCTTCATGAGTCAATTCTAAGTTGTCTGAATTATCAGTTTCATAACCACACTCTCTTGGAGTTTTAACAAGTGAGGTTGGACACTAGTATTCAGCTAAGTCAGTGGCATACTCCTTTATCACATAGTCCTTCTTCTCAGAGTAATCTCTCACATCAGCAACTTGTTCAACCTTACTCTCAGTCTTAGGTTTCCAAAGGAAACCATGTGGTTCATATCCATGTTATAATAGAAACTTCTCATCACCACTGAGTTCTGTTGGTTTATTTCTAGAATGTGCATCTTTTCTTCTTGTCTTCTCACTGCTTGATGATCCTTGAGAACCATCAGATTTGACTGATTGAGTATCTTGTTTGATTCTCAAAGACTGATAGTTCTTTTTGGTCAATTTATCATGCTTCTTAGGAGATTTACTTCTTTTTGCTAATTCAGCCACTTGCTTCTTTGTTGTTACTTCAGCTTTCTTCTCAATCTTTGTCTCCTTTGCAGATTTCTTTTCTTCTCTGTTCATGGTTTCATTTCCACACACCTTTCTTTTTCCCAGATATATATCATACTTCTGTTTGTATAGAACAAAGTCTTGGCCATACTTTGTTCCATCTGGTACATGAAATGGTTTGAATTTGAATCTTTCATTACATGAATCTGTGTGGTGACCATATTCATCACACCTTTTGCACCAAACCTTGCCTTTGAATATTTCATGTTCTTTTGGTTTCTTGAATCTTTCACTTGGCTTAGGTGACTTGACTCCTAGAGTCTTCTGATTCTTTAAGCTATCAAAGTTAAGTGAGAATGGTACAAACTCCTCAATCTTAATGTCCTGTCTTTCAAGTTTGCTTTTGACAAAGACAATTATTTCAATAGTCACAGGTTCTTCATCACTGCTTTCTCAAACCCTTGACTGTCTTTTCTTATACTCTTTCATAGTTTCCACTTCTCCAACATCCAAAACCTCATGACTAGAAAAGATTGGATAAACTGGGATAAAATTTTATGTATCAATTTTTTCAGTCACCATCCTTTTTTTGTTGTTCTGCTTTATCCTACCCAATACAGCCTTGCTTGGTGGTCTGACTTCATTGTAGTTTATCTTCCTCCTTTCACAAATGTCAAAAGAAACATGTTCTCTTTTCATTTTATCATTATGTTTCTTCAATCTTGGTGGGACTGGTGGATACTTTGGAAGTTTATCAACAGATTCCGGTTTCTTATTTTTTCTTCCTCTTTCAGCAGCTTTGATTTCCTTTTCAGTAATTTGATCACTCAAATCACTCAAGTCATCTTGATCCAATTCAACTGAATCAAAGTCATCCTTAGATACTTGAACTCCAATTGACTTATCCTCTTTTATCACTTTCTTAATCACAAACTCTCCTTCTTCATTCACTTCTACCTTTTTGTACAAATCAACAAATTCTTCCTTGTCTTGAAAGACATCTCTGAATTGTTGCAAGTATGCATCTCTTTTCTCTTTGCCAACTTTTGGCATGAAGTTGTTGTTGAATGGAAGTGGAACTGCTTTGTATTTGTCTTGGTCCTTCACCTGGTTCAGTATACCACATATGTTGCCTGTTGAGACCAAATTCTTCAGAAATTCAGTTTCAACCTTCAGTCTTGTGTTTTGCACCTTTTCTTCAACCAACATCTTCTTTAATCCATCAATCTCAGTGATGTATCTGGTTTGAGTTCTGTAATTGATCATGCAATCATCTTCAAGGCTTTTAATCTTTTCTTCACTGATCATCTCACTTGCCTCATACTCATTGATGATACTTTGTTTTCTAAAACACTCACTTTCCAGCTTGCCTACTTGTGTTCTCAATTCAATGATAAGTTCATTTAAATCAACAGTAGGAGCAGAGTGTACCTGAGATGGTGATCCTTTTTCTTTCTCAATTATAGCCATGAATGCCACATTTGCTTTCCTGATATCATCTGCAATGTCCTCTTCATGATTGCTCCAATCAAAATTTCCTTCATGTTGTGTAGTCACTGCCACATTTCCTTGATTTCTGATCTGATTTTGATTTGCTGGAACAGTATTGTTTGGAACATTTTGAGCTGCTTGAAGGTTTTGATTGCTATTCATTTGAAAACCTTGAGTCTGTTGCATACTTTGTTGTTGATTATTCATTTGAGGCTGAAAGTTGTTGAAGTTGGGGTTGTAATTGTTGTTGGGATTGAAGTTGTTGTTGTTGAAGTTGTTCATTTGATTGTTGTTGTTGTTGAATCTTAGCTGATTTTGTTGTTAATGTTGCTGACCTCTTGGTTGATTTTGTTGATATTGCTGCTGACCTCCTGGTTGTTGATTCTGGAATTGATTCATTTGAATGTTTCTTGGTTGATTGCATTCTCTTGCAAAATGACCAGGTTGCTGACAATTGTAGCAAATTGCTTTTGACTTGTCAAATCCAATCCTGTCATTAGGACCAGAAACCAGAGACCTACCTGTTCTGTTATACAACCTTTTACTTCTCAAACCCAACATGGCAGCTTACCACTTCAAATCCATGTCTTCCAAGTCATCTGCATCAATTTGCTCTAAATCATCTTGTACCACACTTGTGTGAATTAGGTTCTTTGCAACAAATGCATTATATGACTCAGTAAACATAGACAGCAAAGCCTGTGTTTCATTGCTTTGACCATGTCATGTGCCAGTATGAGGAACATTTCCACTTGGCATAGAGGCAGAATCAGTGTCATCAATCAGTTGCACATTGAACCTCTTGTGATTTCCTTGATTACTTGTGCTACCTCCACTGAAAGATTTTGGAGTAACAACATTATGTTCAGCTGGTTCTTCAATAATGGGAATTTGCTGTTGATTCTTGGTAGACAGATTTCCTATGGGTGCAATCAATGCATTTGAAACATTGAAGCAGGGTCTTTCTTCCTTAATCATCTCATTCTCTATCATTTCAAGTTCTGCAGCCTGAAGAAAGCAAACTACATCCTCCAATTACAATTCATTGAAATTATGCTTCTGAAGGATGAACTTGCAAGCAGTATACCATTCTTTTGGCATTGAGTTGAGTAACTTTGTATTTAAATCAAATTCAGTCATTACATAATCAGTTGTCCTCAACTCATTCACAATACTTAGAAAACGTTCTAGTATTGATTTCAACCTCTCTCCTTTCTTATACTTGAACCTTTCCAACTGTTGCATCAGTCTTTGCTTCTCTATGTTCTTTAGTTCAGTATTCCCTTCATACATCTCAAGGATGGCATCATACATTTGCTTGGCAGTTGTGTGATGTGCCACCTTGGTCAGAATCTCCCAAGACAAACCTAGCTTAATCATAGCTAAGGCTTTGTCATCCACCTTTCTCATTCTTTCTCTTACAGCAGCAGTTGCAGCTGCATTTGCACCTTCTTCAACAGCAGTTTGTGGACCATTCTTTATGGAGTTCCACATATCAATATCATTGTAGCATACGGCTGCTTCAAAGAGTACTTTCCATTTGATAAAGTTTTCCTGTCCATACAACCTTGGTATCTTGTTAGTAGACACCTCTTGTTCCTCATACCCAGACATTTTGAGAAATCAAAAATCAGTTTCTTTGTAAACACAGAGTTTCAAAATAATCAGATCTGAAAACAGAATGCTCAGATCTGATGTGTCTGATGTGATTAGAACAAGATTTAGATATAAAGATTAGAACTTTAATTGAAATAAGGAAGAGAAAACACCGGTATATTGTAGATCTGGAAGAAAAATGAAAAACAGGGCTGCTGACGTCACAAATCAATCGAACAGTGGTCTGCATACGTCATTCTTCTTCAAATCTTCAATCAGCAACAATCTTTCCAAAATAGCAGTAACAAGCTCTGATACCACTTGTCAGGTCCCCTCGATTTCAGTTGGATCTTAATTAATCATTTCATAACTCACACAGATTAATGTGTTGATAAGAGAGTTAATGACGGGTTGCTATATTTAGAAAGATATCCGTTTGTTAAAGGCGGAATCAATAACAAACATACGGTTGCAAAGAATAATCAAAGGTAGAAAGCACACACAGGATTCACTCAAAAGATTTCCATCTATATAATTTTCATCATACAAAGTGGATAATCGATTTAGGGTTCTAGGAATCCTAGGACAGCCGTCACTTTCAAGAAATATTGTTTCTTATCCGAAAAGTGTAAAGGCTCAAAATCCGAGTCTTCTCTCTGTCTTGGCGGTGTGCCCTAAACATTCTATTTATAGGCCTGCCAACCTAGGACAGCTGTCATTCCTTTTAGAAACCCTAAATACAATCATACATATTCAAATTACATATTCAAAATAAACTAAGTGTAAAACAAGTCTTCTGGGTAGGCTTCTCATAAATCTTCATTTTCCGAGTACGCTATGTACTCTACCATCCTTCATGACTTGGTAACATAGAAGTGTGCTCGGGATCAGTTTCCGGGTAGACTTTGCTTGAAGAGTATTTCACCAAGTAAAATACTTACTGAGTATACTTCAGTCTTCTTGACTTTGCCAGACTTTGCCCGACAACTCCTTACGAGCAACCTTATTCTTCAATGATCCATTTCAGCTCTTTGCTATAAAATAACTTATTAGCAAAGTGTACTCGGGAGTACTGTTCCTTGCTTGAGCTGAACCTTGCCCGATATTACTTAGAGATATTCCTTTAGATTATCAAGCATACTTGGATCATACTTATTAATGAATACCTTGCCCGGACTTCCAATCACTTGACTTCTTGGACTTGGTCAACCAAACCTTACTTGGAAGAGTAAAATACTTGGTTTTGAAGAACAGACTTGCTTGATAAAGTGAACCTTGCCCGGATTTACATAAACTAGTGTACCTTACCCGGCAATGCACTAATTTGCAAACCCTGCTCGGATATCCACTAAAGAAGACTACTTGAAGTAAACCTTGCCCGGTAGGCAAAATATCGTACCCGGCTAAGTAAAAGCTTGCTCGGATGTCTAAGGTGTGCTCGGATCCATTACTTAGCGAAATCAGAGGAGGTTGAGAAGATTCCAATCTTCCATGTACTTCATTTAGGTCAAATCTTTGACTCAACAATCTCCCCCTTAGGTCAATTTCTTGACTCAACACAAAAACATTGGAGGTTCACCATCACTAGGATATAAACTCCCAAGCCAGTGGGAGATTTGACCTTCAACTTTAAAAACGTAAGGACCCGATCCGTTATTTACCAAACTTTGAACCTTCGCACCCAACGAAGTCATGGCGAACATAGAGTTGTAAGCACGGATGCCGAATTTGCACTTAGGTTTTATCTGAACTGTAACAACTCGAGATTTTAATTTATTATTATATTATTATAATAATCGTTACCCGACTCGTTTCGATGTTTGGGTTATTCTATAAAAATATTTTGTTAATCGAGAAGATTATTTATTGTCATATTACTATTTAATTAATTATATATTATATATTTACAACTTACACATTTTGGAATTTTTTAACCCTAACCTCAAACTTTTAGCCAAAGGTGTTCCCATCTATTTTCTCCATGGACCAGATTACAATTATTGTTATAATCCATTTCCTTACCTGGGTTATCCGTTTACACATTTCACTATCCAATTGGGTTTTTCCTGCAACTCCACATGGTGCCTCAAGTCACGTCAATCAAGCTACTTAGCGATATTGAAGAGATTTGCCGTTCCCTTTATCTATCTTACCTTATTTTGTCTTTTTCTTAATTATTGTAACGCCTCTTATGGCCATTTGAACTATTTATCTTTTATAACCTATCTTATGAATAAAGTTTCTTTTTGATTAAATAGATTGTTTATTTAAGCCTACTTCTATCTTATTTCTTTACATTCACTATTTATAAGCTACCCTTCTTAAATTTTAAATACTTATATCTTTACGTTTAAAAGTCATCTTAAAATTTCTTTGCTTTATTAAAATTCACTACAACTTTTGAAATTTTTTATTCGCATTGTTGATTTTCTAGTGTTGTAAAATTAAAACTCCTTAAAACTTTTGTTTCCTCAAAGTCATATTTTTAATCAAACTTTTTGCAAATCCACACGATGGGACGAATCATGCGGACCATCCGCCTATGAAAATAATTATGGTCCGGAACATAATTATCATAGTCCTCGCATGGAAATCATGATGCATAAGATTGTGTGTCATAATATAG
This sequence comes from Bidens hawaiensis, assembly GCF_021521415.1. NCBI lineage: Eukaryota > Viridiplantae > Streptophyta > Magnoliopsida > Asterales > Asteraceae > Bidens > Bidens hawaiensis. The sequence goes on from NW_027504891.1 coordinate 49,117, forward strand.
AATTGAAAGTGGTTGAAATAACGGTACAAATGTAAAGATAATAAGGACATGATGGATACGCCGCTGGTACATCCTATATATAAGTGCCCTTATCGGATTTGCATTTGTAGCGTTATTTTAACTATTCAAAAGTTCGGTGTTATGATATTTTTTTTAATTTTTTTTTTAAATTTTACTTTCCTCAAACTTTAATGGTGTTGTTATAGTATTCTTTAATTTCGGGATGAAATTCCCTAAAGTAAGGGAGACTGTAACAACTCGAGATTTTAATTTATTATTTTATTATTTTAACAATCGTTACCCGACTCGTTTCGATGTTCGGGTTATTCTGTAAAAATATTCGTTAGTCAAGAAGATTAATTATTGTCATATTACTATTTAATTAATTATATATTATATATTTACAACTTACACATATTGGCATTTTTTAACCCAAACCTCAAACTTTTAGCCAAAGGTGTTCCCATCTACTTTCTCCAAGGACCATTTCACACCCTCAATTTTTGACTAACGGGGTTTTACCTTGAGACGCGTGACATATCAGAATCTAGCCATGTGTCATAACGAACAACCAATTTATAATGGAAAATATTTAAATATTATTTCTCATCATAAATGAGGTAAGTGCATTTACAATAAAGTTGTTACATTTGCGGAAGCGTATAATTTATGAAAAAAACACTTAAAAACCCAGAGTGCATGTCAAGACGCCCAGACATAATATTTCATTAAAGACTCCCAGCATAATTAGATGCTTAGTGGGATCCATGCATCCTAGACTCATTTCAACTTCGCACGTGCACCTTAAACACCTGAGAAAGACATGCTAAAACAGGTCAACACAACGGTTGGTGAGTTCACAGGTTTGTCAAACAAACCATTTAGTAAGTAAACAGTGTAAGTAGTAAAGCATGGATAATGTACGGATAATGTATGCATTAGTAATACCGCTAGTCAATTACGCTAGCAATTATGCTACATTAGTGTGAGTTCCATTGTGACCGAGGCTGATTTGTTAGTTTTGTTTGCCACCCACGGAGTCTAATATAAGACTACTGTATATTGTGTTCCTAGTAAATGAAACGCCCTTCGACTCCCTCAACCGAGAGCCCCGAGGGGATTCGTCAAACCCAGTAGTACTACCTTTCATTACCGAGACAATGTACAATTGTTAACGGTCCAATATGCATGGGGGACTTCAGTTTAAGTGCACTATGTACCCATGAGGTATTAAAAAGTATACAATTATCCAAAAAGTATGCTTTCCCCCAAAAAGGAGTAAGTAAAAAGTGGGGTAGTGAAACTCACCTCGAATGAGGTTCAAATTGAAAGTCAACTGCTTAAGTCAAAGTTGTTCTAATGTCTAAATCGTACAAGCACTATAAGTATCTGCTAAGCGATTCCCTTGTTTATTTGAAGTTTGACCAAAGTTTGACTTTTGTTGACTTTGACCAAAGTTTGACTGTTCGTTGACTTTGACCAAAGTTTGACTTCTCGTTTGACTTTTGACCAAAAGGTCCAAGTTGTTTACCATTGACTAAAAAGTCCAAGTGTCGATGACCGAAGACTAAAAATTGAGTTTTGTTGACTGTTGACCAAAATGTTGACCATTGACCCATTGGTGACTTTTGACCAATAATCTAGACTTAGAATGATTACTTGAAGTTCCTAGTCACAATTTAACAACAATCAAGTAATGTGCACTTAGCCACTTTTCATACAATTCTATAACGAAGTCTAACTTCTACCACTTTTCAACACTTCACAAGTAAGACTAACCACTTAGTCAAATAGTTCTAAGTTGACCAATAAAGTCAAAATCCAATTTACCACAATCATTCTATTACAAACTACAATTATTTTTACTAACCAATATGCTAATCATCCTTAACAAGTTTTCAATCATCAAAACTGATTTTTTCCAGCCAACCGAAACTTGTAATTAAATTACCAAATAATTTACACATATTCTAACAAGTATTAGGTGTAACATATATTTTTATTATAATTTTCTAGTTCACACAAATATACATAATATTCACACTCTACAACAACCTAATTTCAGTCTCTATTTTAACATAACAGCACACAAATATTTGCCAAAACTTCTATATTTGTCCAATTGATGCAAGACCATTTGGGTTAGATTCCCAATTCAATTTATAACATTCCAGAAGTGGAATCACACTCATATCTATTTTCAATCTCAATTTATACAATTTAAAACACAGCTCAGAAAATTTCTCTTTTAATCAGGATTGCAACCAGATTTTGTAAATTAATAAAATTCAGTCAAACAAAGTCTAAAAATTATGATTCTTCACTTTTTGAAAACTAGATTCAATGTAATTAATCATAGTATCAAAAATCAATTATAAATACCAACGTATCATCAAGTTATTTAATCTACAATCTAAAACACATAATCTGTCAACAAGCAGATTCAAACCAAAAGTCACAAATATCATGATTCTTATATCCTTATAATCTTTAATCATCAAGGAACATTTTTATACAATAAAATATCATGTCTTTCATTATTTTACTGATTTATAAAATAATATTTATTTAAAAAAAGGTTTCCATCCTTTTCTTTTATAATAAGACACGAAATTTCTTTTAACAATCAACCTTAGTCATCCTTGGTTCATTTTTCACAAATCCGATTATTTGGATACTAGGTTTCATGAATAAAAAACCAAAATATACAAAAGAATATATACTAATCTATACTTACCTATTGCTTGATTCAAAAATCCAATATTCTTTCTTCCAAATTCACCAAATTGTTTATGATTTTTTGAGAGAGATTTTGAGAAAATAAAATGTGTATATGTGTGTGCGAATTGGACGGCTAAGGAGAGAAAAAGAAAAGTTTTAATCTTCATTGTTATTTAATCCTCATTACACATTCATTTACACCCTCATTAAGTCATCATCAATTTGATTAAACATTAGATAACTTTATTTTTATTTAATTTGTGACATGTTATATTTTATTATTACCATTTCCAAGTAACCATATGTTGTGCACTTCTCTTTTGTTACTTACCATGTAATATATTATATGTTATGTTATTTAATTATTCAATCTCTTACAACATATGGGTATGCAATAACTAATCATGTAACATCTTAAGCATGTAACACAATTACACCTATCACATATAATACATGTAACATATCATGCGTGACAAATTTATTATAACATATAGAATGTGTGACAAGTTTATTATTCTAGTTATCAATAACTAGTTACTCTCACTTAGGTCACCAACGACACGACTAACTCAATGTGTGCATATATGACACTACATGTATAAGAGTTCATTAACTTAGTTAACAAAACTAACCGGGTTTACTGACACAGTCAACAAGATTTAACTGGGTTTAGTTAACGGAGTTAACATGAAAATGCCGGGTGTCATAGACCAGATTTCAATTATTGTTATCATCCATTTCCTTACCTGGGTTATCCGTTTACCCATATCACTTTCCAATTGGGTTTTACTTGTACCCGAATCAATTGAATACCTTGGACCACAATTCTCGTATTCAAAATGGTAATTGAATCAAGGGTTGTGTTATACATTCCAGAAATTTGACAAACCGACGTTCTTATTAAGCCAATTCGATCACATTTGATTCGTTTTCCTTTATGTGCAGCCGACACCATATTGATCCAATAATACATATAAACGACGTTCATGATTCAATTAAACTTACAGCCTCAATCCTCTAACCCTCGCTAACCTTAACCCTATACTTATTTTGTTTCCCATAGTTGTTTGTATGCCCGTTCATCACCTATAGATGTCGTCCTCCGTCCGTCCAAATTAACCCAGCACACGTCCTTTTATGAGGTAATAAATTATAGGGTTTTGATCGTGAATTCATGTTGATTAAAAGCCCTAAGGCTTAAACGAGTAAAATTAACGGATTGAATCAAAGTTATATGTTAGGGTTTGGTTCTAAATCTGATTTGTTTAAGCTTTTGTTTATAACTTTTAAGAACTGAGTTTTGTTTGCAAGTGCTGTTAGCCCAGCTGGTGTGTTACTTAATTATGGGGGTAGAGGTCGCGGGTTCGAACCTCTGCCATCCCGTTTTCAGTTTATTTTTGGTAAATGCATGTTAAGATCATTTTTTATTATATATACTAATAATAATTATTATTAAATAACTGTTTTATTAAAAAACGACCCTCTAATACTTGTGTTCTCGTATCTCTCGTTCGTGTATGTACGTATATGTGTAATTAGTTATGCATATATGTATATATGCGTATATATATAATAACACGAAAAATAATATTATTATTTAATATATATATATATAACAAGTAAACTTTACTTATAAATACACAAACTAAAAATATTTTTAAAGATGTATTTTACTTTTATATTATAATTTTAAAAAACTAATGTTTTAATAATATATACATCAAGTAAACTAATTTTATAAAACTACAAATAATATTTAAGTTATGTTTTCATAAATCAAAATAATCATTTTATATAATGTTATATAATATTATATTATTATAATAATTACTTATTAATGATTATCGAGTTCTTGTAATCAATCTTAAATCTTTACTTAAGCGTATCCGTTACTCACGTTTATCATAGGCTTTAACGTTCGCGTGTGATTCTTTTCCTCATTTAAATCATCGTCGTTCATCTTCGAGGTGAATACCACATTTCCCTCTTTTTACTCGTTTTCTCATGTTTTGGTAACATATGCGTAAATATATTTCCCATATATACTTGTACTCAAAACTGCAACTATTGTCTTATGTGTTAACAACTTATACCTTACTTGTTTATGTGCTTATTTGCTTTATATGCTTCCGTATTCAGAGAGGTCCAACATAATCTCAGTCGAGTATGATCATACCCCAGTCGTTATAGCCTTTGTGCTTCTCGACATCTCAGTTATACTTGCTCATTTGGTTAATTTGTTATTCTCATATGACTTGTTGCAATTAGTTATTTTTATATATACTTTATGTACATTTAAACTGGTTTGTTGCTCACTCAATATGTGTTGTTGACAAAATTCTATTTTATACGCATATGCAGGTAATCGTAAAAATTTAATGCAAATTGGTGAAGACTTGGTGAAGAATTTAAGTTAGAAAATAATTAATCAAGATCATTTGTGATATAAGTTGTATTGTTGTATGATTATGGATTACATATTTGTTTGTATTTGATTTATTTGAAAACTTAGTGTAATTAAAAGATATTTTTATTTTAATAATGCATGATAGTAACCTTTGAAAAGCTGTGAGCAATCAGTTTGGAGCCCGGAATTTCCGTCGTAGGTTGGGGTGTGACATGAACCAGGCCGGGTCGATTCTGATTATTGTTTTGCTGCCTTCAAACCGGATACAGACACTCATAAACAAATTTATAAAGAACGGGTCTGGACACTGGCTTAGAGCTTTTTTTGATTAATAAGGCAGACGTTAACCCGTTAGATGAAACTGAATTGTAAATCGGAGAACAAATACGGCAAGATGCTAGTAATTAGATTTAACAAGAACTGGAACAAATTTGGTTTTTTAGAGAAGGTGATAGATTAGAAATTCATACCCAATCAATACATAGGTTGAGTTTGAACTGGCCCAGGCCAGTTTACTTTCTTGTTTCACTTGGATGATAGCAGATAATAGACGCTCGTAAACAAAGTTTTAAAAAACGGGCCTGGTTATTGAAGGCTTTCTTTTTGTTAATCATCTTTCAAAATCAGATCGAATTATATGAAAAGATGTTAAATTTTTATTCATTTTTGTAAGTTCCCGATCCCGGTGCCCTACACTGGACATTGGATTTACTCATAAACACAGTTCTAAGTATCAAAGTAAATTAAAACTTTCGCGGAATAATAATTATTGTCAACCATTCATTACAAACATTCGTAACTTGTCTTTTAAAACATAACATAGATGATAATATCAGAACATCAAGACAAATCTTCAGATGCCAGCATCTTCGGATCCAGCCATGTGTCTCCCTCAAGCCAGCTGTCTCAGTCGATTAACCTGCGTGCATACTAAAAGTCAGCTACGCTGAGTGAGTTATAGTTAATAAGACGACATACAATACATTCACATAGTAACATATGCACCCGATGGTACATACCTTCATGTTTACTTACATACATACGTACTTTCATTCTTTCTTTCATACTAACATACATACTTTTTGTATACATGTACGTTTTAAAGAGCATTCCGCACTATAACCTTCGCCGATATTATTAAGTTCGGTTCCCTACTTTTGCCGATATTATTAGGGTCGGTTCCCTACATTCAACGATATTATTAGGGTCGGTTCACTACATTTTCTGATATTATTAGGGTCGGTTCCCTACATTCGTCGATATTATTAGGGTCGATTCCCTTTCTAACCATACCTTCTGTTCGTCATATAACCATACGTACCTTTCTCTATATAATCGTCCTTTCGTACATATTCATTTCATTACATACTTACATACATACATACATATTTCCTACCAGGAATTCTACATACTACTTTCCCTGCCGATACATGCAATATCCAAAGATCGTTCACGCACCGATAAGCATTCATTCATAACATTCATACATACTATCATATCAATAATTATGGCATACAGGTACCATTTAAGGTAAGTATATTAGCGTTCACATTGAGTATGCACACATCCCTGAAAACATAACAAGGAAGTGGGGCTAGAAACTCACCTGAATCCTGTTATGTTCACCGTTAATGGTTATTCCTTTCTTTAGTTGCGCACGACTAAATGTATAACAATTACACGTATCAATTAACTATCAATACGCACATAGTATTTCTAGTTTAATTGTAACCCTCAACGAACGGGGGTCCGGGGGCAGCGCCCCTGGTAGCGGGGTTCTAGGGGCGGCAGCCCTTTGCAGGGTCCAAGGGGCAGAGCCCCTAGATGGGGTCGAGCTGAACCCATTTTATTTTGATTAACTGTCTTAACACATTTTTCATTATAATTCTAATTTATTATTAATTTTTTTTTGCTCATAAAGTTAGAGGGCTTCTTTGTAATTATTTTATTTTATCCTAAGTCCAGGGACCTTTTTATCATTCTTTCAAAGTTTAATTCGTTATCCAATTCCTTAACGAATGGGTCTCATTCGTTACTTCTTGACGAGTGGACTTTATAACGAATTGAACCTTTATAACGAGTTGAACCTTTATAATAAACTGGTCTGTATTACGAATTGAACCTTTATAACGAAGTGGCCCTTATAACGAATAGGAGGTTCATTCGTCAGTTCTCCGTTAACGAATTACTTAACGAATGGCTTAACGAACTGCTTCTAATTCGTTATCTATTCTTAACGAATGGGCATGACGAATTGTTTGTTAACTCGTTATTTTCCGCTAACGAACTAGAGTTAGGTCAGAGAATGTCAAAAACATTCTCTGACATGCGTTAACCTTGTACCCGCATCTCCGGCGCCGCCTTTCCGACGCTGTCATCACTGGATACCGGGATCTCGCCGGAAAAGCGAGATCTCAGTTGTTTTCCACCGTTTTTCAACGTTTTTCGTCGCATTCGATCCAGATCTAAGATAGGGTGACCCCTAAGCTCATCTTTTGATCGGTTCATACCCGATTCCATCCGGATCTCATAACTTAAATGATTTAGGGTGTCTGCTCGTCGTTTCGCGACTAGATCTTGCGGGTTTGGATCCATACAATATCATACAATCATTACCTCGGGTGGGAATCGATTCTTCTTCTTGGTTTCGTTTTAGAGAAAGGAAGAAAGAGCTTAAGTTTGTGTTTTGGGTGGTGTATGAAATGGATGAGAATAAATTAATTAATGGTAATTATGGTATTTATATCATGGTTCATGGTCTTAAACCCATGGTATTTTCCCCATTTCCTTATTAACCCAAGTCCATTACCCATATTACTTAACCCAACACAAGCCCAACTCCTAATAACTCACATTTTATTTTATTAACCGAAACGAGAAAAAAACGTGATGTTACAAGTCTTCCCTCCTTAAAGGGGTTTCGTCCCCGAAACCTATCTATTACATAATCAAATCTGGATAAAACTTGCGCATCTCTTCCTCAACTTCCCAAGTGGCATATGATCCCTTACGATGCTTCCATATCACTTTCACCAAATGAATATTTTTTTGACTAAGCAGCTTCTCTTTACGGTCAACGATCTCTACAGGCTGCTCGATATAGTTTAACTTTTCATCAACCTCAATGTCTACTAATGGCACATGCGACGTGTCATCGGCTAGGCATTTTCTCAAGTGAGAAACATGAAAGGTAGAATGAATTCCTTCCAACCCTTCTTGTAAATCTAACTTGTAAGCCACTTCACCCACACGATCTATGATCTTAAACGATCCAAAGTACCTAGGACTTAGCTTTCCACTCTTCCTGAAACGAATAATTCCCTTCCAGGGCGAGACCTTGAGCATCACATTGTCACCAACGTTGAACTCAATCGGTCATCGCCGCTTATCAGCATATGACTTTTGGGGTCTTGAGCAGCTTTCAGTCTTTCCTTGACCTGATCGAACCTTGACGAGGTTTTTTTCACAACTTCTAAACTTCCAATCTCTTTCTAACCAATCTCTCCCCAACATATAGGAGTCCTACAACGCCTTCCATACAACATCTCAAATGGTGGCATACCAATACTTGAATGGTAGTTGTTGTTATAGGAGAACTCTGCCAGATGCAGATGATCATCCCAACTTCCTCCAAAGTCTAGAACGCAAGCACGTAGCATATCCTCAAGGGTTTGGATCATCCTTTTAGATTGTCCATCTGTTTGAGGATGATACGCCGTACTGATGTTCAATCTCGTTCCCATAGCTTCATGGAACTTTTTCCAGAATCTCGAAGTAAATCGAGCATATCTATCAGACACAGTCGACAGTGGCACTCCATGCTTAGTCACAACCTCCTTGATAAACAAACTTGCTAACGTTTCTGATGAGATAGCCTCTCGTATAGGCAGAAAGTGAGCACTTTTGGTCAAACGGTCCACTATCACCCATATGGTGTCATGATGCTTAGTTGTACAAGGTAGCTTAGTTATGAAGTCTATGGTGATGTGTTCCCATTTCCATTCTGGTATCTCCAGTGGCTGCATCTTCCCTTAAGGCTTTCTGATGCCCAGCTTTGACTTGTAAACAAGTTATGCACCTACTGACATAGTTTACTACATTATTCTTCATTCCTGGCCACTAGTAGTCTCTTTTTAAATCCTGATACATCTTGGTGGTACCTGGATGAATTGAGTATCTCGACTTGTGAGCTTCATCTAAGATTCGACCTCTGAGATTTCCATGGCGTGGAATCCACATACGGTCAAACCTAATCTTAACACAATGAGTGTTTTCCATCAGCTCGTCTTGTTGTCTAAAAACTATTTCCTTCTTCATTAATCCTTCATCTGCACGCACCTTAGACTGAATCTCGATGATTTCTCCAAAGAGATCTGAGTTTATTAGCAATTTATAAGACTTCACTGTTGCAATGACTTATTTATTCTTACGGCTTAGCGCATCGGCGACCACATTACCTTTACCAGGGTAATATTTGATATCACAGTCGTAGTCCTTTATTAACTCTAACCACCTACTCTGTCTCATCTTCAACTCTTTCTGCTCGAAGAAGTACTTCGAACTCCTATGATCGGTATAAATGGTACACTTAGTACCATAAAGGTAGAGCCTTCATATCTTTAAGGCATGCACTACTGCTGCTAGCTCTAAATCATGCGTCAGATAAGTACTCTCATGAACTTCCAACTGCCTGGACGCATAAGCTATCACTTTTCCTCATTGCATCAACACGCAACCTAACCCACGATGCAAGGCATCAGTACAAATAACCAAATCCTCGTCACCATCTGGTAGAGCAAGGATTGGAGCATGCGTGAGTCTTTTCTTCAATTCCTCAAAAGCTTCTTCCTGAAACTTACCCCCAGCTGAATACTACAGACTTCCGAGTCATTCCGGTCAACGGTGCGGCTATCTTGGAGAAGCCTTCAATGAATCTCCTATAATAGCCAGCCAACCCTAAGAAGCTGTGTATATCAGTCAGGTTTTGCGGAGTCTTCTAATTTACTATCGCCTCGATCTTAGCTGGGTCCATGGTAATCCCTTCAGGATTGATCACGTGACCAAGAAACTATACTTCTCGTAACCAGAACGCGCACTTCAAAAACTTAGCATACAGCTTATCTTCCTTCAGCTTCTCTAATACTTCTCTTAAATGTTCAGCATGGTCAGACTCTCTCTTAGAATAAATCAATATATCGTCAATGAAAACGATAACTGACTTGTCTAATATCGGCCGACATACCCTATTCATCATATCCATAAATGCCGCATGAGCATTCGTGAATCCGAATGACATCACTAGGAACTCGTAGTGTCCATACCGCGTTCAAAACGCTATTTTAGGGATACTTGCCTCCTTCACCTTAAGCTGATGATAGCCCGACCTAAGGTCTATTAGCGAGAACCAACTCGAACCTTGTATTTATCAAACAAATCATCAATCCGTGCCAACGGATATCTATTCTTCATTGTAAGCTTGTTCAACTCACGATAGTCAATGCACATTCTCATACTTCCATCCTTCTTTTTAACAAACAACACCGGTGCGCCCCACAGGGAAACACTAGGTCTTATAAAGCCTTTATCGAGGAGTTCTTGTAGTTGGGACATCAATTCATTCAACTCGGACGGCACCATGTGGTAAGGTGCTTTCGTGACGGGCTGGGCTCCTGGTATTAAGTCCATCTAGAATTCTATCTCACGCTCCGATGGCAACCCCGGAAGGTCCTCAAGAAACACTTCTGGATAGTTGCACACGACAGGAACATCTTTCACTTCCTTTGTCTCAGACATAGCTTTGACAACATACGCCAGGTAGGAACCGCACCCTCGCCTTAACAAACCTTCGGCTTTTATCATCGAAATGACATTAAGCCCTGAACTTTCTTTATCACCATAAACCATCACTGTACCACCATCCAAGGATTTTAACCTTATTAATCTACTCTTATACACTATCTGAGCCTCAAACTTAGACTGCCAATCCATTCCCAAAACCACATCTAACCCTCCTAAGGTCATGACATACAAGGTAACAGGGAACCCATGTCCCTCTAATTCTATCTTACAGTCCTTAGCCATCCTCATTATTCTAATCGAGGTCTCACTCGCGGTTTCTAGTTTAAAGGTTTCAGGAACACGACAACATTTCATTTTTGCTAACTTACTAAATGTCATAGCTACAAAGATTCTATTCGCACCCGAATCAAACAGTACAGAAGCAATAATACCGTTTACTAGAAACGTACATGTCATAACATCAGGATTTTGCTTGGCTTGCTCTTGAGTTAGCATGTAGGCCCTAGTCCTTGGCCTTGCTTGGTCAGCATCCTTTTTCTCCTTTCCTCCAGCTTCACTACTCGTACATGCCCTCGCCAAGTGACCTGCCTGTCCGCACTTATAACACGTGGGATTTGCATGGCAAGCCTGAGAAAGGTGCCCCATCTTGCCACATTTATAACAAGCATTTGACCATGATCTGCATTCTCCACCATGGGACTTTCCAAACTTATGGCATACATCAGAACCAGTGCCCCACTTGCACTCACCACCGTGCATCTTCCCACACGTCCAACATGACCTCTTCTCCCACACTTTCTGTCGCTTATCTCTAGTGTTCCATGTTTGAGATCGGCTCGCTTGGTATGAATAACCCATTTCTTCTCTTTTTTTTCTCTTCTAACACCACATCGTTCATAGCCAGGTCATCATAAACCATCTCTGCGAGTTCGACGGCAAAGTCAAAGGTAGCAGGTTTACTTGCCCTGACTAAGGTGCAGACCATCTGTGGAAGTCCTATGATGTAGCATTTGATTCTTTTGGCTTCAGTATTCACCATGTCAGGCAACAGCCTAGACAGGCGGTTGAATTCAGTAGTGTACTCGCGGTGTGTTATCTTACCCGCCTTCAAGTTTAGAAACTTCATCTCAGCCCTCTCAACCTCAGCATCAGCACAAAAACGTTTCATAAACATATCCTTCAGGTCATCCCATCTCATAGCCTTAACTTCTTCCCGAGTATTTCTCTGCTCCACAGACTCCCACCAGTACATAGCTTCTTCTTCGAACGACTGGGTAGCATAAACCACTGCTTGGTCAGGATGGCATTCACTAATTCAGATAACCTTCTCCATCGCGGTTACCCATTGGTGAGTAGCGATTGCATCTTCTAAACCAGTCAGCTTCAGGGGGTCGCAACCTTTGAACGACTTGTAGTTACACCCACCTCGGCCTCGTTTCCTATCATCAACCTTCACAGATTGAACTTCACTTGAGTCACCCTTCTCTCCCTCACCATCCTTCTTACGATTCTCTCCTGATCCCTCAGCAGTTCTCGCATGACTTACAGCAGACTTTTCAGGATTCAAGTTCTTCACGGCGGCTGTTACAGCTTGAGCAATAGCATCTTGAACAGCAAGGTCAAGTTGATACCCTTCGTTAATGCTCGGATTTTGACCAGTTGCACTTCCCTCTTCCTCGGTGTTAGTGTATGTTCTCACAAAAGGTTCTCGGACAATGCGTGGCCTACCACGACGTCCCGTACGCCCTCCCTTTCCAGCAACTTTCCTAGCTCCAACCATTCATATTCTATAAGGAAACACAAACATCATCACTCAAGGAACTATTTAGTACAAGGATAGTAAGGCTAACAGGTAATAACAGTAGCCAGCTGTGATTAGCTTATCATGTTACTCTCCGTTTCCTATACACTTCCCTTTGTGAGTCCACTTGAGCTAGTTCTACTTCTAACAATTAGACAATCAAACATTTCATATCATCATATACTCCTATCCCTAGCAATTAAGCTAGTATTTATTCATCATTCTACTTTACATGTGAAATTAATCACATACTTTACCTTTACTTAGCTTACGTGAGTGACACATGTCTTTCTTAAACTGGCATATTCTTTTCTTTCTTACTTAAATCCCATTCTCTGTTCGAGTCTAAGCATGTAGGATGCTTAATTCTCTCGAACTTTGCTCTGATACCAACTTGTAAGGCCTCGATCCCGGTGCCCTACACTGGACGTTGGATTTAATAATAATCACAGTTCTAAATATCAGAGTTAATTAAAACTTTCACGGAATAATAATAATAGTCAACCATTCATTACAAACATTCGTAACTTGTCATTTAAAACATAACATAGATCATAATATCAAAACATCATGACAAATCTTCAGATGCCTGCCTCTTCGGATCCTACCATGTGTCTCCCTCAAGCCAGCTGTCTCAGACGATTAACCTGCGTGCATACTAAAAGTCAGCTACGCTGAGTGAGTTCTAGTTAATCAGACGACATACAATACATTCACATACTTACATATGCACCCGATGGTACATACCTTCATGTTTACTTACAAACTTACATATATATGTACTTTCATTCTTTCTTTCATACTTACATACATACTTTCATTCATACATGTACGTTTTAAAGAGCATTCTACCCTATAACCTTCGCCGATATTATTATGGTCGGTTCCCTACATTCACCGATATTATTAGGGTCGGTTTCCTGCATTCGCCGATATTATTTGTGTCGGTTCCTTTCTAACCATACCTTCTGTTTGTCATATAACCATACGTACCTTTCTCTATATAATCGTCCTTTCGTACATACTCATTTCATTACGTACTTACATACATACATATTTCATATCAGGCATTCTACATACTACTTTCCCTGCCGATACTTGAAATATCCGAATATCGTTCATGCACTGACAAGCATTCATTCATAACATTCGTACATACTATCACATCAATCATTATGGCATACACTTACCAATTAAGGTAAGTGTATTAACGTTCACATTGAGTATGCACACAGCCCCGAAAACATAACAAGGAAGTGGGGCTAGAAACTCACCTGAATCCTGTTACGTTCAGCGTTAATAGTTATTCCTTTCTTAGCTGTGCACGACTAATGGTATAACAATTACACGTATCAATAACTATCACTACCAATATCGTATTTCTAGTTTAATTTTAACCCTCAACGAACGGGGGTCTGGGGGCAGAGCCACTGGCAGCGGGGTTCTAGGAGCGGCAACCCCTAGCAGGCTCCAAGGGGCAGAGCCCCTGGCTATGGTCGAGCTAAACCCATTTTATTTCCATGAACTGTCTTAACACATTTTTCATTAGAATTCTAATTTATTATTTTATTTTCTAATTCATAAAGTTTGAGGGCTTCTTTGTAATTATTCCATTTTATCCTAAGTCCAAGGACCTTTCTGTCATTTTTTCAAAGTTTAATACGTTATCCAGTTCCTTAACGAATGGGGCTCATTCGTTACTTGTTGACGAATGGACTTTATAACGAATTGAACCTTTATAACGAGCTGAACCTTTTATAACGAACTAGTCTGTATAACGAATTGAACCTTTATAAGGAAGTGGCCCTTATAACAAACCGGGGGTTCATTCGTTAGTTCTCAGTTAACGAATTACTTAACGAATGGCTTAACGATCTACTTCTAATTCGTTATCCCTTCTTAACGAATGGGCATAACGAATTGCTTGTTTATTCGTTATGTCTCCGCTAACTAACTAGGGTTAGGTCAGAGAATGTCAGAAAAATTCTCCGACATGCGTTAACCTCGTACCCACATCTTCTGCGCCGTCTTCGCCGTAAAATCGGGATCTCGCTGGAAAAGCGAGATCACAGTTGTTTTCCACCGTTTTTCACTGTTTTTCGTCCCGTTCGATCCAGATCTGAGCAAGGGTGACCCCTAAGCTCATCTTTTGATCGGTTCATACCCGATTCCATCCAGATCTCATAACTTTAACGGTTTAGGGTGTCGGCTCGTCGTTAAGCGACTAGATCTTGCGGGTTTGGATCCATACAATATCATACTATCATTACCTCGGGTCGGAATTGATTCTTCTTCTTGGTTTCAGTTTAGAGAACGGGAGAAAGAGAGAAAGAGCTTAAGTGTGTTTTTTGGGTGGTGTATGGAATGGATGAGAATGAATGAATTAATGTTAATTATGTTATTTATATCATGGGTCATGGGCTTAAGCCCATGGTCTTTTCCTCCTTTCCTTATTAACCCAATTCCATTACCCATATTACTTAACTCAACACAAGGCCGACTCATAATAACTCACCTTTTATCTTATAACCGTAACGAGAAAAAAACGGGATGTTATAAATTTTCGGTTTCAACAAAATGCAATTTAAAAAAGATGATGTAATATTATTAGATGCAATTGAACTATAAAACCAAGTAACGACTTCTGTCTCGTTTAAACAGTGAATAGTAAACCCGCTCAACGACCAAACTCGAAACAGATGAAATAAACATAACACGAACATTAAGTTGACTAATAAACATACCTTAGATTAAAGCTCACCAAAACACTGCAAGCTATCCATGAAAAATATAAACTGAAAGACAAAAAAAAAAGTCAGTACTGACATTAAATTTCTTTTAACGTTGAACATTTAAATATTCCCACACATTCAGCAAGGTGGCAGGTTAGAAATGCATACCGAAATGGTACTTTGGGACACATCTACAAAACTTGGGAATTATATAATGAAATATTATATATTGTGGGCGAATTAAATTCATTTTTTAGTCGGTTTTCGGTATACTCAGTTACACAGATTTATAAAAATGGGCGTGGACACTGACTTAGGGATTTTTGTGAGTAAAAATGCTGACGTTAACCCGTTAGATGTAACCGAATTGTAAGCCAGAGAACAAATTCGGCAATTCAGCAAGATGCTAGATTAGAAATCCATACTGAATTTGTACTTAGATTCAACTTGAACTGGAAAAAATTTGGTTTTTCAAGGTGATATATTAGAAATACATAATGAATCAGTACTTAGGTTGAGTTTAAACTGGCCCGTACCGGTTTACTTTTTTGTTTCATTGGCATGATAGTAGATAATAGACGCTCGTAAACAAAATTTTAAAAAACGGGCCTAGTTACTGAAAAGTTTCTTTTTTTTAATCATCTTTCAAAACCTAATCAAATTATATGAGAAGATGTTAAAGTGTTATTCATTTTTCGGTTTCAACTAAATGCAATTTAAAAAAGAGGATGTAATGTTATTAGATGCAATTGAACTATAAAACCAAGTAACGACTTCCGTCTTGTTTAAACAGCGAACTGTAAACCCTCTCTAAAAACCAAACGCGGAACAGATAAAATTAACATAACACGAACATAAGTTGACAAAAAAACATACCTTAGATTAAAGCTCACCAAAACACTGCAAGCTCTCCATGAGAAATATATACTGAAACACAAAAAAAAGGTCCGTACTGACATCAACTTTCCTTTAACGCTGAACGTTTAAATATCCCCGCATAGCCAGCATGTTGGCAAGTTAGAAATGCATACCGAAATGGTACCTTGGTTCAATAAGCTGGCCATATCTCTATGCTTTTATTATTGTAACAAAAACACAATTGTGTATGCATTAAGTTTAGCTTAATGAAAGAACCCAATTGTGACATTTGATTTGTTTTATATTCATATATAAAACTCCATTATATTAAAACCAAACAAAATGAGTATGAATATTGATACATCCAGTAAAGTAAAGCCAGTGGTATATACACCACTAAAAGTATAAAACAAATATAATATTGGCTCAAATGAGTCTGAAATCAGGATGAGTTGAAGTTTTAGTTATAAAAAAACGGGTATGCAGTATGAGCTAGAGGCTGGCTTGACTAAATAATTAAACGTTAATCTGTTATACGAAACCGAACTATAAACCAAAGTATCTTTTATTTAAGTTTTGAGAGTGGGTTTTATTAGAGTACAGGTCAAAGCTTTTCTTGTTGGTATTAGTGCAGTTGACTTTCACTGTAGCCAACATTAGTTAAATTACAGAACTGTTTTGCTATCAAGGGTAGTATTGGAATTAAACAATTGAATTGTGATAGTCAAACTTACTTTGACAGATTACCAGCAGCAGGTTATATTCACGTAAGGATATGTTTACGGGTAATAAGTCGGGTCAAATTTTCAAGGTGTACCTACGTTTAACTTGAACTGGCCCGGGCCAGATTGGTTTTTTGTTTTATTGACTTGACACTGAATATTTGACACTCAATTATTAAAAACGGTTCCGGTTACCAACCAAACTAAACATAAACTGTTTCGATTTAGGTTAAAAAAAGTGAACCGAAAAAGAGATTCATAATCACGTTGATTCTTAAAATAAACTCGCCTAAACCAAATATAAAGATATCACT
This sequence comes from Bidens hawaiensis, assembly GCF_021521415.1. NCBI lineage: Eukaryota > Viridiplantae > Streptophyta > Magnoliopsida > Asterales > Asteraceae > Bidens > Bidens hawaiensis. The sequence continues at coordinate 66,471 of NW_027504891.1, forward strand.
GAACAGTAAACCGACCTTGATTTCTAACGAATCAACCAAAAAAAATAGTAGGAAAAAAAACACAATCAAAAACCCTCAATCATACCAACCATACCAACTCAAGAACTATAAACTTTACAATTGGCCTAAAAAATTACAATTAAGCATTCTAAAAAACCATACAACTACATTTAACTATCAAAAACACCAAAGGCACAACAAAAACCGCCAAATAGTTTTAGAAACACAAAAAAAGCACAAACCCTAAAAACCTAAAACTCAGTCACAATGACCAGAAACAGACCCAAAAAAAACTTAAATTCGGTCCCTGAATAACACCAATAACAACAAATGTAAAGAAAACGAAATAAGATGAAAGGCAATCCTACCTGAAGCACCCACAGAACATGCAACACAATTGAATGAAAAAAGTGAATGAAAGACTTATATGACGCAAAAACAATAGCACCTGGCATCCACGTGTCATCTTAAGAAAAACCCACTGGTAAAAAACCCACCCATATACTCGGGGCCCACCAAAATATTAACCGAAAAAAACACAGTGTTTGTACAAAGGCAAGACTCGAACCTGAGTTGTCAGCCGTAACACAAAGCACAACTTCAGACAACACCATCAGGCCAAACGAAAAGTTATTGCTGAAACATGAATTAATAATCATATATACTAAACTCAACCAAATTAACTATTTGTGGCACCAAACTCTTCTTTAATACTAATTAGTAATAGTAATAGTAATTTGTTAGAATATATAAAGTAAGAATATAAAGGGATAGGTGTTAAAAAATGCCCCATGACATAGCTATGAATCACAAAGTTATAAATTGCCACATAGAATGACGATGCTCTAGAGAAGGTGAGAACTTAAAACATTTTTTTTACTATTATAGTAAAATGATGTTTTATATATAGTGATAACTAAAACACTGTAATATAAAATTGATCATAAAATATAATAAAATAATTTTTATGTGGTATCAAAATGAAATGAGATATTATCAATATAGTATGAATGTGAAGTTTGGCGACGCAAGAACGCTATTGATCCACATGGCTGCGTGTTAGCATGCCACATACTAGAAACCATTCAGCCAATTTTCTGTTGGTTTCCCCTGTTTGCATGCCACGTACCAAGGAGTAAGTCCCAAAATTGACTCAGCTATGGATTTAAGAAATGGTTCCAGGTTCCACCGATTACTTTCAATTTAATAATATCATTCAATTCTATTTATCTTTCTCGACAACGGTTTTGATGAAGTCCCAAAATTGACAACGGTTTCCCCTATTTGCATGCCACGTACCATACCCACGTATCTTTCTCGACAACGGTTTTGATGAAAGTAGGGTACGATCTCCTCTTTGCAGTTTCTATATGTTAATATAACCTATTTTCATGCATTTTAGAACCCGCAGTCAATCTAATTTTGTCACAGGATATCCGGTTGTTTCTTCGATTACAAATATGATCATATATTTCATTCGTGTTGACCAAGGGTTTTCTTATTTACAGCCTAAGAAGAGAACCCCGGAGGAGGAATTGAATGATTTATTTACGATTGCATTGTTGAACCTGAAATAGCTGCTGGTAGGTTATGTTTTATTGCTGATCATTTAAAATTGTGTTTGCTCAATCTTCGGTAGTTTAGGTGAGAAATAAGATATGTAATGGATTTGTTTTTGTTGTTGCGTTGTGAAGATGATTTCAACAGTTTTTTATAGCAATTGTATTATGAAATGTGTAATGAGCCGATTTGAGTAGGCCGGTCAGATCTATTTACTTGCAGTTTCTCCTGTAATACAGGAAATAAGTTCTTACAAATAACACAACCCATAACCATCACTCCATCGTGTTCAAAGATCTGAATGGTTAGCAGAAGTTTTAGTTATTGCTTATGTAGTGCAGATACTTCAATAACAAAACATGGTATGGTCTGTTAATATTACAGGTTAATAGTTACCACACAAAGAACTGTGGAAGAGAGTCTTTTGTCTAACATCACGTGGAAGGGGTTAACGTCAGTGGCGTTACTCGACAGCGACCAGCCTAATGACTTTGTCTTACCCATATGGCAGCTATATTAAGGGCTATAAGTACATGTTTGAAATCCACCTAGAAGTCGTAACACCTGATTTGCATACTTACTGTTATTGTAGTTTTGTGAAACTGATCATTAGAGAAGATGCACAAAAGGAAGACTATGTAATTTTGGATGAAAGCAACTAATGGCTAGGATGTGTATTTTGTAAAGTGGAAATGGTGGCTCTTATACAGCAATATTTAGTGAAGCAACTAATGTTAGTAGTGGTAGCTCAGATGTCAAAATTGAAGTGACCATCTTTATTTTATTTTTTTTGGTCGAGCAGCCAGCGGACCATCCCCAAATGCATGTAAAACTAAATGTAATTAACTCGGCAATGTAAATCTAAATGTATAAAACTATGATATGTATTGACAGCCCCGACACAACTCCCAAGCCTCCGGATAAAAATCTAGTTAAAAATAATTAGAAAGACTAAGGTGAATTTTTTATCTATTTACCCATACATCAAATTCATTTATTTTCATAATTTTTTTTTGTGATCTTTTTAAAACAACTAGATACGTACTTTTTCTTCTTAAGTTTTCTTAACATTCCGGTATAAATTTTATTCAAAATAGAGTTGTATTTAAAATAGATCATTTTTGGCATCTTACCGTACCAGTAAGCAACATCGGTACCAGTATTGATATCTTCAGAACCTATATTGCTATTTGGTTTTATGGTTTTTGATTAATGTAAAACTACTTTATTTTTAAGTAATTTATTTTTTTTTATTTGATGAAAACTCTGGGCTTTACCACTAACTACAGTTTAAAAATATCCAATTATAATAGAGACGCGGGTAAGTGGGCAACAAGTTGTGCTGCTATCCCATTCTAAATGGCAAAATCAATCCTACTAAAAACAAGGTTATCGTTCTTCGGCGTCGTTGAGTTACTGTGCAAGACCCGCTGAACTCTTTTTAAAAACGTAGAAGCATCGGGGGCAAGATACTGTAAGGCCCCGTTACCGGTGCCTCACATTTGGATGTTGGATTTACTCATTAACATAGTTCTAATCATCAGAGTTAATAAAACATCGCAGAATATAAAAACTTTCATAAAACATTACATAACTTGTCTTAAACAAACATCTTTGTCTTTTAATATAAACAAATATTAAATATAAACTGATAAACGTCTCGCGTCTTTCGATGCCAGTCTCTTATTCACTTGCCACGGGTACCCCTTAAGCTAGCTGTATCATTCTACTTCCCTGTGTGCATACTAAAAGTCAGCTACGCTGAGTGAGTTCTAGTTAATCACATAACATACATTACATACATACTTACATACTTTCATTCATACTTTCATATTTTAAATTCTACTTTACTTTATTCTATTCTGCCTAAGATATTATTAGGGTCCGGTCCCTTTTTCTGCCTTGGATATTATTAGGGTCCGGTCCCATTTCTGCCTTGAGTATTATTAGGGCTCAGTCCCTTTATGCCTCGACATTTAGAAGGGCTCGGTCCCTTTTCTACCTCGGATATTATCAGGGTCCGGTCTCTTTCTACCTTGCTATCTCTTACATTCATTTATAACGTACATACATATCATTCATATTTCATACATAGCATCATAACTTGACAGTACGTGCAATATCCGAAGATCGTTCACGTATCGACAAGCAATCATTCTTACCCTTCACATAATCACATAAGACATACACTTATCACTTAGGATGAATGTATTAACAATCACATCGAGTATGCACACAGCCCCAAAAACATAACACAGAAATGGGGCTGGAAACTCACCTGGATTCTGTTCCTTTCTCCGTTAATCGTTAATCCTTTCTTTAGTTGGGCTCGGCTAACTGTATACAAGTTACATGTATCAATACTCATCCTATTTGTATTTCAGCCAAAATGGCTAATTCTGATCTAATCTATAGGCCTTGGAGATTACTTATTTTTTATTCCAAACCTTAATGCGTAAGGTTTTTTTTTGTTACATTAATATTCTTTTCTTTCTTTACATTTTTAAACCTACTTAACTTTTCCTGTAATGTGAAGTGGCGTGGGTACATGCACGAGTGTATATATGTATATATGTCATAGGGTTACACCATGCAGCTCCACGTGTATTCCGTGGTGTGTATGTAAGCAATTATATACATATATATAATGTACTCAAACATTACCTTGTAATTGAGTTCTTATTGTTTTCAGTTAAGGTATTGTAAGCGACCTATTTTCGTATCCAAGTCCTAACGTGTATGTGGGCCATACTAGTATGCGAAATGTTCACATGCAAACGAGTTACAAGGTGTAAGCGAGTATAGGATTACATGTGGGTTAATCTCGAAACCGTGTTTCATATGTAGCGGATTTAATGTGGACGAGTTGGAATGTGATGAGTTCCATTTGCAAGCGGGTCCGGTGGGTAGTCAGCATTGAATTTCGAGTTAGCTTGCGATCGGGTTTCTATAGAGATTGGCTATAAATATTGTATGCGAGTATTCTTGTAAGCGATTATATATATATATTTGGAAATATTGTAAACTAAAAGTTGCACCATGTAATCGAGTCTTTAAGTATTTATCTAAGTAGTGCCATAAATTCTGATTTGTATGCGACTGTGTAGTTGTTATCGCGCTCATCATTTGTAATCTATTATGTATTAGTTGTGTCACTAACTATATTGTATGCGATTATATATATATATATATATATGTAAAGATCCTAAGAGAACCCTTTACAAATTGAGAACTTTGAGAACCATTTTAGACCATTAAAAACATATTTTAAAAAAAATATTTAAAAAATCATAAAACAAAAAATAATAAAAAATTTTAACAAGTAAAAAAACTAAAATTCTTATATTTCATTCCGGTATCATTAAAAAAAATAAAAAAATGTCATATTATACACATATGTATTATTTTATATAATTTTTAGTTACGTAATATACACATATATACAGTATCATTTATCTTAAATTATACACATGTGTACAAAAAAAACATGTAAATATATATATGTATATATTATACATATGTGTATATAATTTAGCTAAACCGAGGTTTGTTTTTTATGAAACCGGGATGATAAAATAAGAATTTTGGTTTTTATACTTTTTTGATTTTTGTGTTTTTTTTTTATTTTATGATTTTTTTTATTTTTGGGTTTTTTGTGGTCCAAAATGGTTCTCATAGTTCTCAATTTTAAAAAGGTTCTCTCATGATCCTGATCTTATATATATATATATATAAATATATATATATATATATATATATATATATATATATATATATATTGTAAACGATTTCTTTTCTTTCTTTTTTTTGTAAACGAGTCTAAGGTAAGCGAACTCAGATCCATTTTTGCCATCGATGGGTCCTTGCAATCTAAGTATTGTAAATGAGCAGAAGTTGTATGCGAATCCAAATTGTGATTGACTCTCGATGTGTTCGAACCCGTTGTAAACGAACTCAGTGTGTGCGAGTCTATATATATTTCTCTAAGCATTGAAAACGATTTTCCAAAGTAATCGAACTCAGATTGTTATCGAAGGTTATTTGTATGCAGATTCATGTAGGTGTTTCTAATATATATAACGTATTCGAATTGGGTAATGTAATCGGAGCTCGATGTATTCGAATTTAGTCCATGCATGCAACTAATCATAATGTATTCGAACATGATGACGTAAACGAGTTCTCATTACGGGTGTATGCGAGTTCTGCCAACGTAAGTGAGTATGAACTGCATTTGATGCTAATGTAATCAGGTTTCGAGGTAAACGAGTCTACTATGTTACCTACCCGTAGAGTGGGTAAATCTCCAAGAAGAAAGGTTAAGAACGTAGAGGAATTTTGGAACGATTTTCTCATATATTTTCAAAAGGAAATTACAATGAAATTTAAAAGAAAAAAATCCTAGATGCACTTTATTGTTTGCTAGAAAAGTGGAAACGTGGGGATACTTCTACCACTAACTAAATGCATGCAAACATGGGAAACATGTAAAATAACTACTAAAAACGTGCAGCACTCCTTCTTCATTAATCCAGCAAACGGGCTGGAGTTTTGGTGTCACGTTTGGGCCGGCCTGCATTGAATTGGACAACGGTTTGGGCTAGGCTAGTATGTTGGGTCGTAACAGCTCCCTCCCACGAGAAACACCATTGTCCCCAATGATTTTGAAATCGGGAAAGACTGTCGTAAACTCTGATTGATATTCCCAAGTTGCTTCCTCGATCGGAAGACCTGTCCATTTAATCAGCAATTGTCGCCCCTTCACCGAATCCCTTGAATTTAGAACAACTTCTGGTACATTTGTGTCTTGATTGACTTCCTCCAAATCAGTGAGTTCTTCCATTGGAAATTGCGAGGATCCATGGCATTGTTTCAACAGTGAAACGTGAAAAACAGGATGTATTTTTTATCCTGAAGGCAGCTGAAGCTTATAAGCAACCTTACCAATTTTTTCCACAATTTTAAATGGACCGTAGAACCTTTTTGACAGCTTCTTGCACGCGCGACTTTCCGCAGACTGTTGCCTATAATTTTGAAGTTTCAAATACACCATGTCGTCCACCTTGAATTCCTTTTCCAAACGGTGTTTGTTGGCTTGTGATGTCATTCGATCCTTGGCTTTAGTAATAGCTTCCTTGAGAAGAACAAGAATCCGCTGATGTTCCAAAAGCGATGCATCAATTGATCCATTTGTTGTGTCACCCGGGCTGTAATCATGGATGGTAGTAACATCTCTTCCATAAACCTCTTTAAATGGGGTCATGTTGATGGTCGAATGGAAGGTAGTGTTGTAGGAAAATTCCGCTAGGTATAGAAACCGCTGCCACGAAGCTGGTTCATTGAAAACGAATGCACGGAGATAAGACTCTAAGCATCGATTGACGACCTCGGATTGACCATCGGTTTGTGGTTGGTACGCACTTGAATGCAAAAGTGTTGTACCCATGAGCTTGAACAATTCGGACTAGAAACGGCTAACAAAAAGTGGGTCACGATCGGATACAATAGTCTTGGGTAAGCCATGAAGTCGGTATATCTCTCGCATGAATAATGATGCCAATGAAACGGCAGTGTAATGTGTGGGGAGGGCTATAAAGTGAGCAAACTTTGAGAGGCGATCTACTATCACCCATATAACTGTGCGCCCTTTGGATAGAGGAAGATGTGTAATGAAGTCCATTGATATGTCTAACCAAGGCGCGTCAGGAGTTGGCAATGGTTGTAATAAACCAAAAGGCTTGTGAGTTGGATATTTGATTGCTTGGCACACATGACACTTTTTTATACAATCCGTGACATCATTATGAAGACCCAGCCACGAAAAAGTTGTTGCTATTCGTTTGGTTGTGGCTGTGATTCCCGAGTGCCCTCCCGTTAAAGAAGAATGGAATTCTTTCAAAAGTTTTTCACATAGTTAAGGCAGTGGGGGCACCATGATGCGATTGTTATGATAAACAATTCCGTCGCAGATGCTGTGGAACGGGAATGAAACCGGGTCGGTAATGATTTGTTCCACAAGCTTCTTGCCATTGTCATTCGACTTGAAATACTCACAAAGTTCCTCTAACCATTCAGTTGTAGGGTGGGAAATAGAGAAACATAAATTCAACTCCACTCGACTTAATGCATCCGCGACAATGTTTTCTTTTTCTGGTTTGTAAATAACCTCATAATCGTACCCCAGTAGTTTGGTAACCTACTTTTGTTGTTCGGGTGTATGGATGGTTTGGCTCAAAAGATGTTTAAGGGTGTGATGGTCGGTAAAAACTCGAAATTGACTACCCAATAAATATTGGCGCCATTTTTTAACCGATTCTGTGATGGCGTAAAGCTCTTTTGTGTAAGTGGATTGGTTTTGCATGGTGGTACATAGTTTTTTGCTAAAGAAAGCAATGGGTTGGTTGTTTCGTGATAAAACACCCCCGATAGCCACTCCTGAGGCATCCATTGTAACATAAAAAGGTTGGGTGAAATCGGGGAGGGCTAGGGTGACGAGATTTTCCATGTGTGATTTGAGATTGGTGAATGCTTTCTGGGCCATTTCATTCCACTGGAAGGTTTTGTTTTTTACCAAATTAGTTAATGGCGAGGCAATGTCGGCATACTTAGGCACAAACCGGCGCTAATAACCGATTAAACCAAGGAAGGCACGTAAGGTTGTGAAGGACGAGGGGCACTGCCACTGTTGGATAGATCTAATTTTTTCGGTTTCCGAGGCTACACCTTCACTCGAGATTCTATGACCAAGGAATGAAACTTGATGCACTGCAAATACACACTTGGATGGCTTGGCATAATATTGGTTAGACAACAAGGTATTAAGAACGCTCCGAAGATGATGATAATGTTGTTCCAAATTCTTACTATAGATAAGTATGTCATCATAAAAATGAGAACAAACTTACGAAGAAACGGCCGGAAAAGATCATTCATGGTAGCTTGAAACGTTGAGGGTGCATTTGATAACCCGAAAGGCATGACGATGAACTCATAGTGACCATCGGTCGTACGGAATGTTGTTTTGTGAATGTCATTTTCGGCTACTTGAATTTGGTGGTAACCGGAGCGCAAGTCGATTTTAGAAAAAATCGTGGCACCGTGTAACTCATCCAACAACTCGTCGATGGTAGGAATAGGAAACCTGTCACGAACGGTAACGGCATTAAGAGCCCAGTAGTCTACGCAGAGTCGCCATGTACCATCCTTTTTTTACAAGGAGAACCGGGGATGAAAAAGGGCTCTGACTTGGACGGATCACGCCGGATGAAAACATTTCGGAGATGAGATTGGTCATAACATGATTTTGGTAATGGGGGGTAACGGTACGGTTTAACATTCATGGTGTGGTTCTCATCTTGAAGTGGAATATGATGATCTTGTGATCGGGTTGGTGGTAAGGTTTTGGGTTCATCAAAAATGGCTTTGAATTGGTGTAGGATGGTGTTAATTGTATTTTTTGCATGGGTCGTAGTGGGTGGGTTTAAAGATGCATGGATATGTGAAAAGGTGAGTGTATTGAGTGAGGCTATTGAGTTATGCTTTAACATAGTTGAAAGGGAACTTGAAGAAAGATGTGTGGTTAATGGTTCACCCACCAAAGTGCATCTAATTCCATCTTTTATGAATGAGATCTCTGGAATTGAAAAACTGCAGAAAGGCGACCTAATGAACCAAGCCAACCTATGCAAAGAATAACATCAGCGCCTGCAACCGGCATGACAAAAAATGGGACTGTGAACGTAGATTTGTTTAATTGTAATGTAACGTCTGGACAATACCCAAGGCAATACATGTTTTCTCCATTTCTGACCATTATTGAAAACAGTTGAATCGATTTGGTGGTTAAGTGAAGGAACGAGGTGACCCGAGGATGTATGATATTATGGGTGCTTCCACAGTAAACTAAGATGGTGACCGGTTTACCAAGGATGTAACCTATAATCCGAAGGGTTTGAGGGGAATGAATACCGAAATAAGCCGCATCGGAGAGGAAAAGGAAGAGTGGTGTTGTTGGTTCTTCGGTTGTGGTTTTTTCTGTGTTGGTTTCGGGCACTTCTTCCTGTTCATCATTAACTACGATCAACATGAATTGTGGCGGTGAACACTTGTGGCCAGGAAAGTATTTTTTAGGGCATTTGAAACACAACCCGTCTTTATGGTGTTGGATCAAAGCTTCGGGAGACAGCTTAGTGAATGGCAAGGTGGGAGTTGTTTTGGGTGGGGTTGGTAGTAAGGGGGCAGTAGGGTTTGTGGTTGGGGTTGAAGACGATGTTGATGGATTATTTGACAATGAAGTTCGGTTGGGTGTGGTGTAGGGCTTTGATAAGTATGGTTGTTTTGCTTTGGGCCAGTGTTGTAATTTGTCTTCCACCAATTTCGCTAAGCCCTAGGCTTGGTGCAATGTTGTGGGCTTAAGAATGGCCAGTTCGGCTTGAATTTTGGGTTTGAGGCCCGAGATGAAGCAATTGCGAAGGGTTTGTTGTGACAGCCTGTTAACTCGATTGCTGACACGTTTAAAATCAGTTTGATAAGCTGGGACGGTGGAAGTTTGTTTGAGTTTGAAGAGTGTGGCTTCATGATTTTCGTAGGACGATGGGCCAAAACGCAGTTCTAGTTCGCGTTTGAACGCGAGCCAGGTGCCAAGTAATTCGTTTTGGGCTTGGTGTTTATACCAAGATAGGGCATTGCCAACGAAAGAGAAGGCAGTGAGTTCCACGCGATCTGGTTCCGGATTCTGGTAATACGAAAGTAATTGTCTTCTTGAAAAATCCAATCAAGGACGTTGGCTCCATTAAAGGAAGGCAAATGGATTTTCGGTTGTGGTGGGTGTCGGCGGTTCAGTGAGCGATGGCAGTTCGGTGAGCGGTGGCGGTTTGGTGAGCGATGGCGTGGTGGAGTTGTATCACCGGAGGCGTCATCAGTGATATGATTTGTTAGCTGATCGATTTTGATGGAAAGATTTTGGGTAACCTGAATCAAATCGGATAGTTGGTTGGCTGTTTGTTTGGATGTTGTGGATGAAGCAGTGGTGGCGGCGATGAGTTGAGCGAGTTATTCAGAAACGGTAGGTTTGGTTTCATCAGATGACTCTTTTCGAGGAGACATGGCGGAAGGAAGGAACGAGAATGAAAGCACCAATGTTAGCTACCCGTAGAGTGGGTAAATCTCCAAGAAGAAAGATTTAGAACACGGAGGAATTTTTGACGACTTTCTCATATATTTTCAAAAGGAAATTACAATGCAATTTAAAAGAAAAATTCCTAGATGCACTTTATTGTTTGCTAGAAAACTGGAAACGTGGGGATACTTCTACCACTAACTAAATGCATGCAAACATGGGAAACATGTAAAATAACTACTAAAAACGTGCAACACTCCTTCTTCATTGATCCAGCAAACGGGCTAGAGTTTTGGTGTCACGTTTGGGCCGACCTGCATTGGATTGGAAAACGGATTGGGCTAGGCTAATATGTTGGGTTGTAACATACTATGTATGCGATATCCACGTGCATTCTTGACCATGTATGCGACTGCATGTGTACTCGAGCTCGATGTATTCGAGTATAGTTTTCACACTCAGTAAGCGAATTCGAGATGTAATCGAATCCCATATGGTTAGCCTCATTGTATGCGACCACCCTTGTGAGCGATCACACTTGTAATCGATAAAGCAGGGTAATCGAGTCCTATTTAAAAGTAATCGGATCTTATAGCAATCAATCTCATGTAATCGATTTGCCTCAAAAGGGCTGGATTCCAAAACAGGTTAACTGTTTACAATAGGTCCCATTGTATGCGACCCAAAGAAATCGATTTCCCATGTAATTGATTACTTCAACTGGGCTGCACTTTCTTTTTGGGTTCCATGGTGGGCAGAGGCTACGGGTTGGGTTTAATCCTTTATTTTTGTTTCGTTTTCTTAGGCCGTTCACCTTAATATGATTTAATACTAGCCCGTAAACGCTCCCTTAATCATTCTCGGCCAAAGACTGACTCGTGCAACCTTAAAGTTTGGACCTTTAGGTTTTTTTTAAAACATTCCAAACTAGATTTAGGGTTTATTTTAAACGAGCCGAACCTGTTTATGGGTTCATTAGGTTCGTTTTAACATCAAGTTCGTCGCTTTCCGTTTCGTTTGGACCCGATCTACTTTACCTTTAAGTTTCAAGGCTAACCGGTCTCAAAAACGTAAACTTTAAGATCAAAAACATACCTTTACGAGTTCGTTCAGTCTTGGTTAGCTTGAAGATCTATCTATGTTTGGCTTGATATTTGCTCTCGGATTCTTTCCTTCTCTCTTGCGGCCGTTTATAGTAATATGTGTGTGTGTTTGGAGTGTGTGTAGAGATTAAGATGGAAATAAATGAGAGTTAGGGTTTCGGAATGGTTTAAGGGGGTATTTATATCCCCTAAGACCCATGGACCTTAAGCCCATCTCATCCATAATTCCATCTTGATTAATCTAAGTCCATTTTCTTTATTTATTTAATACTAAAATAATTATTTAACACACGACAACTTAACGAAATCTTTATTTAATATTAGATTTAACATTATAATATTTAGGATGTTACAGAGACCCAAATGTATCAAAAGCAAAATGAAACTTCGCATGTTGATTCTCAATGCACACCTTCTCGTGCTTAGCAATTTTTCCTGCTTCTGCCTTTAGCACCGCCTGCCTAGCAACAAACCCGGTTTCCCTAAGCCCGACAAGAGGGGACACCTCAGTAAGGTCCACACAGGCATGCTTCCCCCCGCCCATCCAAACACAAGAATATCTGCTAGTCGTAGAGTGGACCTTCCTTCACGCAGATCTGACAAGATATTCACAGGAGCCTCTTTTTTTCCGAGATTCTCACCAGTTTTAACACATCACAAAGGACATCCTTGACCAAATCATGCCTGTATTTAAACCCAGGGAGTTCTTTGCAATGTACCGCGTGTTCACAAAAGTTATCTAAACAAACTTTACTGCAGACCGTGCATGGCTCATCAACTGTGAACAAGGGGATCATTAAATGATATTTAAAAATGGCTCGGTACTCCACTGCTGACATGTGCTGGCTAATGTGCAGAAACGGTCTATAAAAACTTAACTTAACCTAGACACTCTAGTTTTAAATTTATAAATCTAGACTATCCTAATGCTAGACCACTAGACAGGCAAGTGTACCTATCAACTGTAGTAAAGCCTAATGAAGTCCGGATATCGAACCCACAGGACACTAGCGACACCTAAACTAGACTCTGACTAATAACTTAAATAAATTGATTTTATGATTGGTACCGTATTCTAAAAATATGAAATTTAAGGAATAACTAAAGTAAGCTAGATCACCTCCCAGTCTCACCAACAGTACCTAAGAGCCCAAAATATCATGTAAAGCTCAACGGTTAAATGGTTCGGATCACCTCCCGGTCTCACCTTACCTAAATATGCTAAGGTACCCAAAGATTAAATTACCTCCCGGTCTCTCTAATCACAAAACACCCTAAAGCGTAAAGGGGTATTTTTATTGAATTCGGTTATAACTCGGATATGTAAGAATCTAAAGAAGTCTAGGGTAACTCACTCCTGTACGATCACTACGAAACCCGCAAAAGACCAAAATATACGACACTTAATTACCTCCCGGTCTCTCAAGTGACAGAATATAAGTTATCTCTAAACTTTCAATTATCGTTCCTATGGAATACGTTAACAATAAACCATAAACTAGTTACAAACACACAGTAATCAACCTAATATGCATCCATACATGAAAAACATTCACAAAGACACATATGGAACAAAAATTGATTATAAATTAATACTATGCATCACAACCAAATACAATAAAAACTTTACCAAAACATTAACCAATCAATAATAATCCAAAACCAAAAATAATACGAGTCTAAAAAGTAATCATCCAAACCCAGGCAGTATAAAAATTTAGCCAATCATAATTACGAATGAAACAAAGATAAAATATATATTACGGTTCATCATAAAAAGATATAAATATGATTAAGCTACTAGCCTGTAAGCTTAAATTAATTGAGCAGCATGTTTGTGTGCTTCTCTTCTTTTATTTGAATCTGGCCGTGGACAAAATTGACGTGTGTGAATGCTTGGTTCTTTCTTTTTTAATTCTTTTAATTTGCTTCCCTGATTTGTTCCTAGCTCCAGCCGTCCAAGGGGGGTGGCCCCCAGCGTGATTGGCGTCTCTCAATTAGCCCCTTTCAATAATCAGCCGTCCACTACAAAAAACCCAATTTTTAGTATTTATGTCAGTAGGGTTATTTTTAGTCTAGCCCATGATTCCTTATTTTTTTTATTCTTGTAATCAGCCCATGAACTTGTGGTGGTCTCTTGCTCGTTATCTGCATAATAAACAAACCTTAATTTGTAGCATGTGCTCATATATTAGAGTTCTATATCAATTAATTATTTTTTTAATAATCATTCAAATAAAACTTGTATACTGTTATTATTTGTTTATACGTTTAAATTATATAGATACATTATAAAAATAATAGAATATATATATAATCTATTTGACTGTTAATTCGTTGGTCTCAAGTTTAGTAAAAATATTCTATTTAGCTTGTGGACACTTACAACTTTTAAAATACTAATATGAACCAATTAGACGAATCCTATAGTAAAAACAACTCTGAACATACCTAAAAGTATAGGAAATTTATACAATATTTATATATAATTTAGCACATATCAAATATCCCCACACTTAAACCTTTTTCGTCCCTGGAAAACATTATTTGCAATGGAATCATAATTCGAAAACGATCTTTAAAACATATAGGTTATCTTTTAAGCATAGATAAACGCAAAAACCGCGATTGTCGATATTGTTGTCCACTTAAACCCAGCCACCAGCCTGTCAAGCCCCCAATTGCATTAAGCGTTTTAAGTTTAAAAAAAACACGGCTACACCTACCCCATCTCAGACAAAGAGAGCTAGAAAACTAGAGTCAAATCAGAATGGTTTGACAAATCACCATAAGCCAAGGACTCGTTGATGGTACTAAGTAGATGCACTCGGTGAAATATGATGGATGAATGGTCATGTGGAGGCCGTACGAGCATACCCTAAATATTATTGGACTTTGTCCTATATATTCCCTAAAAAAATATTTATTGACTAAGAACCTTTGAGCCCCAATAGTGTATCCTCAGAGTCACTATCCCCTTGGTAACATGTAAACTCTAAGTCCCGTCTAGTATGTGCATCTTTGGCCTCTCTTTCTAACTTTGAGAATGCTTCTTTGGCATCTTACAATACATAACTTTCTCATGGTCATTTGCTTTTCAGACCAACTTTTGGAATACTCATAACTTTCATAACACACTTTTTTTTTCGTTATTTTTTTCTTTCTTTCTTTTCTTTTTTTTTCTTTTTTTTCTTTTTTTTATATCACCCTAAAGTATATAACTATTTCTAAGCTCGTAAAAGATGGACATGTGGTGGTGTGCTGGTTTGAGTGCATCTAAGTCTTACCATCTCAAAGTTTTAGATTATGGTAATCCTCCCTAAGCATCGAAATTCGGTTTCACCGTTTTTCAAATTATTATAAATATATAAAAACTGCTAAAGAGGACTATTAAAGCTAATTGGGCCTACCGACACATCCCAAGCTTAGTGCGTTATCTTTTATTTAATCTCATATATAATAGTAGTTTTTAAAAACAATCTCAAATTTTTCTATCATTTTTCATTATTTGCAAAAATTTTCGACAAAAAATTCGGGACATTTTTCAATTTTTAGTTTTTTTTTTTAACTTTTTTATTACTATTATAATTTTTGTAAAAATTTTTGAATTTTTTTTATATAAAAACATCAGTTTCCCATCCCCACACTTAAATGTCACATTGTCCTCAATGAGACAGGAAAAAGACAAAAATTAAAGCACATTCAAATATAAATAAAGTGGAACAGACTCCCCTGGTAAATATGACGATATTGCCTCGCGAGTCGTGTCCCATGTCCTCCTTTTCGAACGAAAGACTCATACTCCAGTGCTCTCAACCAAGCTGTCACTTACGAACGAACGCGACAATTAATCAACAAATGACCTCCCCACACTTGAATCAAATCATGTATCATCAATCATCCAATAGCATCTCTGAAGCAACCTGAAAGAAAAACAGAAAACACGCGGCCAGCAAACGAAAGCAAGAAACCCAAAAAAATAAAAATAAAAAATAAAAACAAAAACATACTACCGGGTTGCCTACCGGGAAGCGCTAAGTTTAGAGAAAAGTCTTCAGCCAGACTCGCTCCCGAAATCTCAATCGGGAGGCTTTTCTTTTATCCAACCCCGGTCTAATCCGTTTAATTCCACCCGTCCAACATATTCAAACAAATAGCACACAGTGAAACTAAAAAGCATTTTAAAACATTCAAACAAGTCGGACCACCAATACTTAAACTTACCCGGACCAAACCTAATACGTGACATATAATGAGGAAAACGGTAATTCTTGCATTTTAGTATTGTCCTATAACTCTTAATGTACCATTTTTGAACCCTCAAAGTGTGTTGATCCAAGAACATTCGCTCCCTCTTCTGTTGCTTTTTCGATTTCGGTGGTGATCCATTATCTAGTTCCTCCACCGACATTCTAACCTGCATATGATGTAACAACTCAACTAACTCTAATGACTTTTCATCCTCTTCCGTTGCCACTTCCTCTTCTTCTGGTGACGTTTTGATCTCCATCTTTTTCTCCCAAACTTTGGACGGTTTTACTATAAAGGGCACTCGCCAAAGCATTTTGGGCTTCAGGGGGGAGGTGTCCTTATAAGCGAACCCGCCAAGATCAAGATCAGGAATATATTTGTGCAAACAATCCATCTCACAGCCAAAATCGGAATCTAACCCATCAACATCAAACTCACGAAAAATGTGGTCCTGTAACTCCCAAGATTGTGTTCTCGAGGCTACGAAAGCATAGGTAGAGACATCCTCAGCTGAATATAACCCTAAACTGCCAAAATGGATAGAGAGAGAGGCCAATCTCCATTGAAAATCACCAAAAAACGGACCCCCACATACCACAATATCCTCAACCGCCGCTCGAAACCCTTTATCAAAAACAGAGACAACTTCTTTAACAAACATAGGCTGACATGTTCGGAGTCCGAACAATAACCTAGCCACCCCATACATAAGTGAAACAAGAGAAGCTCACATTGAGGGTCACGCAGGCGAGTAAGACATCTCATTAGTTCCACCGCTCTTGAAGCTCTAGTAATGGCCAAACTACCAATAAACCCAGTTTCCCAGCTAACCGCTCATCCAAGGAGTTTTACCCCTAAATCCGGTTTCCCAACACCGATAAGAAATAAACCTACTTTTGCCTTTACCCCACTGCATGACGGCCAAAATACTTTGGTCTTTTTAATATTAAGCTCAATCCCCAAACTTGGCCCCTC
This sequence comes from Bidens hawaiensis, assembly GCF_021521415.1. NCBI lineage: Eukaryota > Viridiplantae > Streptophyta > Magnoliopsida > Asterales > Asteraceae > Bidens > Bidens hawaiensis. The sequence continues at coordinate 83,478 of NW_027504891.1, forward strand.
GGATCTAATAATATCCAAGGCTTTAGCCACTTCAATGGTGTCTCCTATAATCGTGCCATCATTTAAATACCATGCATAGAAAAGTAACTTACAACCATCTCATACCCGATGAATGAAGGGGTGTATGGCTAATGCAAAGAGAATGGATCTTAAAGGATCGCCTTGGTGAACCCCGGTAGTTGACTGGATACAATCATTCCCAACATATAGCCTAATCGGTTGCCTATAAAGAAAACTAACCCATATGGATATAGGTGGGTATCTAGAACGAACCTCATGCGAGAGTCTTCATTTGAAAAATCTACAGTAAGCAAAGCTAATGACCCATCAGAGTGGAACATATTAAGAAATCTATTCGCGCCATGAAGCACCGCCTCCGCTCCACTCTGGATCCCGACTCCGAATTGAAAATCACCAAGGTATTTTGCCATCTCTTTTCTGACACTCCTTATAGCCACTTTGGGTACAAGCCTTCTCCACATCGCGCCAACGACAATAGGCCTAATCCCAATGTCGGTCTTAAGCAGTGGTGTTAGGGGGCAGAAGACACAAACTCCGTCAAAGAAACAGGGCATCTCCCCCCTAACCACAAGTTAACCACCTCAGTGATAGCTTTAAGCAACCCCACGACAACCGTGGATTCTTCCCCACATAGGGCATCCAAAATATGTTGGGCCCTAAGCCCATCTCTCCTACAAGAAGTCCCTTTAGGAATATATTTAATATACCCTAAAACACTTTCAACGTCCACAACCAAGGGGCATCCGAGAGTAAGGCCCCAGGAAAAGTGGGCGGGGGAAAGATGGGATGCTTATCAAGCAATGCTTTCATAGTAGCGTCACCAAGAAGAGCAACACCCTAAGAGCAAAAAACTTTAACCACGGTCGTGAAGTTCCTGTTAGCAACCTTTCGGATACACTACTTAGCAATGAGGCCCTCCCTCGAATGATCACCCCCGAAGGAGGCCTCGTCGGCTTTTGAGCCCATATCCATCGGTTGGTTAAAGAGCGACTGGATAAGATCAACACATCCACTTCCATCACCCTAAGTTGCTAGGGCCCTCCAAATAGAATGGCATTGTAAGGATTTCCAATTCCCGGACCTACGCTCCTGTCGACTGGAAGGCATGACAACTTGTAATGTGCAACAGGGTAATATCAAAAGTCTAACCCACACTTCAATGGACTTTGTCCTAGACACCAGATTGCACAATGAAACAAATAAGACCTGGGCAAATGCCATGAGACAACTAGGAGGGATGCTTTTTATTGTCTCTAACGGGAGTGCGAAAATACGGTCAAGGAGGGTTGCGTCCAAAACCATCCCACCCAAAGCAATTACATCTATTGCAAGTTGTGGCTTAGCGATCCCCACAAGGAAGTCTTCCACCCCTCCCGTATCAACCTTGAACTTGAAAACTTTGTCTACATGGTGACAGTTCTGCTTGAGGGCCTGCAAGAACGTACACTCACCACACAACCATTGTTTGGCAACCTTTAGAGCATTTGCCAACGCAACCAAAAGATCACAATCCTCGGATACCGCCTCCCGCATAGCGCATTTATTCTCATCCGAACATAGTTGTAGCCGCTTTATATGTAACGATTCCGACGAAACCAGGGATACCCTAACCGGTAGACGATAGTTACGTCATATTTTATGTCAGGTACATGAGTTACCATGGTAATTATACGAGAATACATGGTTCACTGTACTGATTGTACGTGAATATATAATTCATCGTATTGAATATGCGATTAATCGATCGATAGTTATTGAAACCCGAACGAATCGAGGGTTCAATTATAGACGAGATATATGATATTTAGTGATGTTACGAAGTATTAAAGCTTCGGGATAAGTGGATTAAAGCACAGAAAAAGGATTTCGATTTAATAGTATGTCGGTGTGTTAAACGAAACCTTTAATACCAAACCGAGCAAGAGATGATCGATCAAGCCGAAAAAGATGCGCGATAATTAATGATATGATGTTTTAAGTTAATAAATGTCATGGTTTAAGTTTTTAAAGTTTTTAAATCGGTTTTATATAAATTTCATTTTTAAGCCGAAAAACGACCGTTTTAGCCTCGTTTTAAGCCGATTTAAACATTTAACCAAAAAACGAACTGAACCAGAATATCCAAAACATTATCCGGATATCCGATATCCAAATGAGTGGCCAAGAATGAAGAGGTGGGTCCCACCCCACCCCCCACATAATTCCGATCGGATGGGGGGGAAACCCCTTATCCTTTATTTTCTTTTTTCCAAACAAGCATTCAACAATCCATGAATCCTCTCAAGATCATGATCCAAAACCGAGAGTTTTTAGCAAGAAAACAAGGTAAAGAATCGAGTTAATCACGTTTCCATCTTCGTTTCTTGAGTTGGTTTGTAAGAAAATGAGGTTTCAAAGATGAAAACCGATTCTTGCATGATCAAGTGATGTATACGGGTTATACAAGGGATCTTGGTCCAAGAAAGGAGTTAAACGAACCAAAAACGAATTTTTACGGTTTAAATCTTTGTTTTTGAATCATAATCGAAACTATAGTGTAAGAGCCTTGATCGTGAGTGTAACTTGCTTGGTATTGTGGTATGTTGGTTGTAGGTTTTGTATTTAGTGGTAGATAAGGCGAAAAGACGAGTTTGTAGCTTGTAGTGGCGGAAAACGAAAGGTATATTCGGTTATGTTCGGTGTATGTGTTTTGGGACAGATTGTTGATGGTTTAAAGTTGGGTCATGAAATTTTACAGGGATGTTTTACACATGAAAATATGAGTTCTGTGAATTTTTGGTAATTTTTGGATAAAGGATGAATATTTGGTGAATTTAATGCTCAGTTTTGGCCAAAAATGGTGAAAAATAGTAAAATATCATGACAAATTCTGGAAAATTGCAGATAAGCTTTTTATATCATGTATAAGTCACACACAAAATTTGGGGTCAGTTGGAGAAGTCTAAGTAGGCTTTTCGGTTAAACGAGTTCTAGGGTTTACTAGCTCGGTTTTAGTGAAAATGGCATGTAAAGGAAGATTTTGGTTCTGGAGAAATTACAGGGGACTATGTGGATGGCAGGGGACATCCAGGAAAAATTTGGGATTTTTCTAAGATCGTTTGGTATTTACGACATATTTAGTGTTTAAATGGTGTTTAAAAATAGATAAATAAATTTTAAATATAAAAATTAATTCTGGAAATATTTTTATAAAATTCCCCACTGTCAAAAAGTGATTGGTGCAAAATTTCAAGATCCAAGATTAAACGGATAATTATTTGTGCTAATTATCAAACTTTTAAAGTTAAAACGCGTAAACCGGTGAAGTTCGCTTAAGCGAGCTGACTGGTGTATAAAAACCCTAAAAATGAACTATTTTCATATAAATGAGATAAACAAGTAAAAATAAATCATCCGAAAATAATTCGGATGATTTGAGTAATTTTTGTCCGATTTAACAGTTTCCGGTACGCTAAAGACGGAAACGGGTCCCGCGGCCAATCGGGGCGTCTAAACCAAGCTCAAATTTCACAACTCTAACTAAATTATCAGTCAACAACTATTTTCGGGTCGTGTGTGACCAAACTCATTTTTGAAACGTAAAAACGGATAACAGTGCTAGGCACGCAAAACGAGAAAAACGATTAATAATGATTTTGACCATTGAACTCTAAACGAAATCACAATCTGAGTCCGGAGAAGTGTTCTGGGTTAACATTGCCCCCGGAACGGGTACAGTACTGGGTTAAGAGTGTCCCCAGATGTACCGGTTAACGCGGTTAATGTTATATTAATAATGAGTGTATAGTAACGATCGTAGGGATCATATTACAGATTGGACGTGTTAACTGATAATGATTGTTGTTACCTGCTTGCATGTGCTAAGGTGAGTTTCACGAGCCCATTTTTCTGAATAGTTTTCAAATATTTTCCCGGGGCGGAAAGCATGTTACTAATAAAATGTTTAAGTACATACTGAACGCATTGATTTGCGTGTATTTATAAATATTTGATTATACGGGAATCGTACGGAATGGGTACAGTACTGGGTTAACAGTGTCCCCAGATGTCCCTAGAAGTGTTTCTGGGTTAACATTGTCCCCGGAATGAGTACTGTACTGGGTTAACAGTGTCCCCAGACAGAGGTTTCGCTTGTGGGCTCAGCATAATTACATCATGTTTCTGGGTTAACATTGCCCCCGGAATGAGTACAGTACTGGGTTAACAGTGTCCCCAGATAATATTATATTTTGATATGGATTTATCATGGTTTACTCAAATTGTGAAACTCACCAACTATTCGTAGTTGACCCGTTTTCTCACATGCTTTTTCAGGTACAACTAAGATGAAGTGATTGCTTACGTGCTAAGTGCTTGATGTGTGTAAGATTTGCGTGCGGAATGTTAGGATACATTATAATAAATAGAATTATGTATCGTATTGTATGATGTGTGTATCACCTAGACGGTAATGGAATATAAGATAATGTAATTTGAAGTATATTAATGCATTCAGTTTTCTTTATAAACAATGTGGTTGATATCAGAGGTGTCTGTTGCATCCCGTTTACGTTTCCGCTGCGGTTACGGGGTGTTACATTATATGTGCCACCAACCTTTGGATCCCCTTGGACCCAACCAATCCATCCTGGCAACAATGGAATCCTTTAAACAGGCACGGCCAAAAATCTTCTAAATAGCCCGTGCCCACCTCCCTCGATGTGTTGATATCATTCTAAATATATCAACACTTTGTTTAACTATTTTGTTTCGGTTGCTATAGTTAGTGACTTTATTTTTTTTGATCTTGATGATGTGGGAATATATATGAGATCCTTGCTATCTTGATGTTCGAATTCAAAACTTTTAGTTTTACTTGCATTTATTATTATCAAAATATATAGGCAAATTGGATTTTAATAACCTCAACTTAATGCAGTTGGCTGATAATAATCCCAACATAGAAAATAGATGTCACTGGTTTCAACTTTCACACTATTTGTTTTCATTGGATCTCCGTTAAAAAAAACTCAACGCCGCTAAGTTTTTTACAAATTTAAAATTGATTTTTTAGCGCTTTTGATCTAAATGAGAATACGAATCGATAGATGTAAAACTTAACTCGAAACGGTGCTCAAAACAGCTTGATTATTAAAAGTTTAAACACCAAAATTGAAGCATCCTTTTCTCGTTTGGACCAACATTTAGAGGAAAGTTTTACATCAATCGATTCGTATCCTCATTCCGATCAAAAGCCCTAAAACATCAATTTGGAGTTTAGAAAAAACTTAACGACGTTAATGGGGTCCAATGAAAACAAATAATGTAAAGTTAGGACCGGTGAAATCTATTTTCTAAGTTGTGATTATTATCGATCAATTGCATTAAGTTGAAATTATTAAAATCCAATTTGGCAAAAATGTTAAAAATAAAATGCAATCCGATAAAATTTAATACACGTTTCTTTTTAATTTAGGTACAAATTCATAAAAGATTAGGTTGTCTATTTCAGTTGATTTTTCATTCGTTCAAAAAAAAATTAGATCTACAAAAAATTATTATTTAGTGCATGTTTTTTTATTTGCTAACTTGTGAAGGAAGTCTCCTGGGTTATGGGATAAGGTGGCAATATTCCAACGTGGTATATGGCAATGGCCCGTGGTTTTTCCAGCGCCCACAGACATTTAATTCCTAGTTTAGTTTAGTTTAGTTTAGTTTAGTTTAGTTTAGTTTTCTCCAAATACCACAAACCAGACCATGGTTTTCTTTGCTGACTCAGCGCCTACCTAAAAAGATGAACGCGACCTCCAGAAAACCAGGAGAGCAAACCCACGTTCCTTATTATTACTATTATTTGGCCATTCGACTTACACCCTTTGTGCTATCCACGCGCTACCGTTTCCTTTTATTCACCACCACTTCTCCCTCGCCCACTCCAAAACATTTCTTTTCTATGACCACTTCCATTTACAATCAAAGGTGTTTTAGGTTGTCACGTGACATTAAAAAATAAAAAATTAATTTTTTTTAATTGATTTATCTCAAACTAGTTTATCAAAAGAAACTAGTTTGCAAACCATTATATCTCGTATTTCATGCGATTACTAGTTAATGTTTTTTATTCTTTTGTCTTTTGTTAGCAATTAATATAAAAACAAATTAGTTTTTGTTTAATAACTTAAATTGTTAGCTTAAAAAAAATCTAGAAACACAACCATGTTTATTTTTTTTCTAAACATTTCGATATAAATTTTATTAAAAACGAGGTTATTCGGAAATGTGTATTTTTTTTTTCTTATTAGTTTTCCAATATAATATTATTGTTTCGTAAACTATTATTTAATGTTTTATTTTTATATATTTTAAATAATCATAAATTATTTATATAACAAAAATGTTGGTTGAGGTTGGGTTGTGAATGAGAGTGGAAATTTAGATTATATTAGGTTATTTTTGTTGATGAGAGAGAAATTAGTGTTTCATTAAAAGATTGGGTTGGGTTGGGTCACTAATGGGAATTGTCTAAAATAACTGTTGATATTTTCAAATGCTTACGAATAAGACTGTCCGTTGTGGACAAGCCGGCGCAAGCTTCATTGGCCGCCACAAGCCACCTCACTCGCGAGCAATGCAACTGGGTGCCGCGAGTGGCGCCATGAGCGAGCCACCGCCAGCCCACTGGCTTGGGCTAAAGTGAACGTTGGATGAGGAATGTTTTGGATATTGCACATGACCTTTGGGACATCTTTCCTTTTTATATTATTTTTTTCTATAATTAACTATATAAACACCATCCAATCATCCATCACACACTAAAAAAACCTATAAAAAATAACTAACTATATAAACACCATCCATCAAATACTAAAAAACCTACAAAAAAATAACCACTCATTCCAATACACCCAATTGCAAACCAAAAATGCAATGGAATTCCTTTTCTTCATCCAACTCATCAGAGGAAGATGAACTTATTTTTGAAGCCGCGAGAATAACAGTTAACCTGTTGCTGAACGGTTTCAAGGACGACAAAGACTTACAAGACAACCACCTCTTCTTCGTGATCGAGTGGGCACTAATAATACTTTGATATGCCACTATTTTAGCCCTGATCCCGTTTATGATGAAGAACATTTCAAGCGTCGTTTTCGAATGAGTAGACAACTATTCATGTGTTTATTAAGTGATTTGTCGGATCAGTATACTTTTTTTCAACAAAGAAAAGATGCAAGACGTAGACCGGGTTTCACGACCATCCATAAATGTACAGCTGCTATTCGTCAACTAACGTATGAAATTTCGTCAGACGCAATGGATGAATACCTAGAAATGTCTTAAAAGTTTCGCGAGACTCACTTCATTTTTATAGTCAAGGTATACATATCTACATATATGTTTCGTTTAGTTATATTTTATATATTGTCTGAGGGTTTACTTGACAATGTTTATACATAGGGATCATATCTATTTACTCACGGAGATATTTGCGCAAACCAACTTTGTATGATTCCAACGCATATATGAGGTGCACGGTGAAAAACATGGTTTCCCCGAATGCTCGGTGGCATCGACTGTACGCATGTTGGATGGGATATGTGTTATACGGCCTGGCAAGGACAATTACACCGGGGTGATTACCCCGACCCCAGTATTATACTTGAGGCGGCGACCTCCCATGATCTTTGGTTCTGGCATGAGTTTTTTTGTGTTGTCGGGGCAAATAACGACATAAATGCTATTGAACAGTCATTGATATTCGATGACATTATTGACGGGGTTAAGCCAACTCAATCGTTTTATGTGAACGAGGTCAATTCAATCATGACTACTACTTGTTTGATGGAATTTACAACGAATGATCAACGTTTGTTCAAACTTATGCATCTCCAGTTGAAGACAAACGGGGGTACTTTAAAAAAGAAGCAAGAATCAGCACATAAAGATATTTAAAGATCGTTTGGAGTTATAAAGAAAATTTTTCCATTTGATTTAGAGGCCACTACGGTGTTGATCAAAGGAGAAAATAATGGATGTCGTCTACACTTGTATAAATCTACATAGCATGGTTCTTGAGGACCAAGGTGTGGCTATTTGTCAAAACTACCAGGGTGACGTCTTAAGACCCGAATCGACAATCACCGATGATGAAAAAACTCCAAAACTTCTTAAATTTCAAGAACCGCGAGGTCCACGAAAACTTTCGTCATGAGTTAGTCGAGCATTTGTGGGCTAGACGTCCTGATGATCATGTACTAGACTAGTATTATTATTTGTTAATATTTTTATTTTAGTGTATTATTAGTTATTACTTTCCAAAATTTAGAAGAAAAAATTAAATAAATAAATAAATCAGATAATTCTCTGAAGCCACCTCTCGCCTAGACCACAATAGGCTCAAGCGGCTTCAGCAATATTATTAGATGAATTCAAACCCAAAATTCAGCGACAACACACAGTCTTAGAAATAAAGATTTATATTGTTTTTTGAATCTACTAACATTTTCTTAATTTAATGGCGTTGTGACTATGTGGTCAGCCATTACACTTATCAGTCATTAATACCTGAATTCGAGCATTTGACAGGGAATTTCAACTGTTCATTATTAATTTGACACTCTAGATATTTAAACACATGACCACGTCAGGAGTAAACTCTTTAACCACTAAACCAGAAGTCTGACAGTGATGTATATAAAATTATACATCTTTTTAGCATCAGATAATCCCTAAAAACTGTAAATTCTATCAAATAATATAGTTCAAATAGCTATTTGTCATGTTAAAATGTATTTTCAGGTAAACCCAAACCTCAAATGAAGAAACAAACGAAAAGCCAAAGGAAAATCAAAGAAAACCCAAGAAAACACTAAAACATGCCCCCATGCTTTCCTGTGCAAGAACAGATAAAAATCTGCAAGAAAAAGACTTAATACTAGACAGATGGACACGAGGTCGTGCCCCAGCAAGCACGGGGCCATGGTCACCTTTCATAAAAGACAAAAGAAATATAAGAGATCACCAGAAATACGGGCCCGTGCCCCATGAAGAACGCCCCGTGGTGAGTCATCATGTACGATCTGACAGAACATTAAATACGACTGGACACCTATACACGGGGTCGTGCCTGGTCCTCCAAACTACCTATAAATAGAGGAGCATGTTGTACTCATTTGGTGTGCTTGAAGAAAATATTCTATACGAGTTTCACTTATAAAAACACCCACATTGAACTCTTATTGAAGATATTGTGGAGAGTTTAAACGCTTGGAGGTCATCATCATCATCATCCATCACCATTGAAGAAGGGAGATTCATCCAAATTTGGTTAGATTGTTCTAGTTTGATCATGTGTTTGTTATCTTTATCTCTTTTAATGTTCATAACCATGCTCATTGTGAGCTAAACTCCATTTACCATCTAATTTCTATGAAGAAGCTTTGTTTTACTTGATGATTATCTTAAAATGTGATTTAGTTTGGTAAAGTACATAGTTATTTTGAAATTATCCTTTATGAAGAAATGTTTTATCACTTTAACTCAATACATCAAGGTTGATGATTAATAATCATTCATGATTCACTCATGTTCTTGGAGACTAGAAATGGTAAAATGAATACCTTGATAACTTATTCAAGATAAAACATGGATCATTGATGAGATATAAGTTATGATCTATTTCTCTAGTTTTGATAATTCTAAATTAACATTGTTAACAAGATTGCTTAGGTTATCATGATAGTTAAAGAAATCATATGTTAATATAATGTGTAACTATAACCTAATCAAATCAACCAAGGGGAGGTTGTGTGAGTTAACTACAACCTCTCGAAGTTGTTAGGATTGGTATTTGAGAAATCGAAGTCAATCCTAATCATCTACTTTACCAAACTGTTAGGGCACGAAAATTTGACACTGTGGATACGTTATCCTGACATATGTTGTTGGATCAATTATCCTTAGTCAGATCCTGTCAGGATCAAGGATCCTCAGTACTTATTATTTACTAACGATTGTTTCTCATGTGTAGTCTTGTGATTAACAGATATAACAGTTTGGAGACTAAGTCAGCCCACTAATTCGGAGTTCAAAGTATCTAGCACGTGGTGAAAGTGGATGCAACGACCTATTGGGGTAATGGTGGGTTTTTAGGACATTTTGTTAGCTTTTATTTGACTTAGTTGATTTTTCCTAGTTAATATATAGGGAGCTGAGCAGATAGAAAAACACATTGTAACATTCACTCACGAGCACTATAGCAACATACTTGTAATCTGCTCAAGCTTCCCACCATTTGTAATCGATTTTCTTCATTAACACAATCGGTGATAGACGATTGTCATCACCCGAGGTTTTTATGCCGGCGATCCTCTAAAGATCAAGGGCTTTTCCTCGTACAAATCTCTGTGTTCATCGATATATTACATATACAATCATAAACACCAAGTCCCACATTCACAAATTTGGTTACATTATCCTTAGTTGATTTTTGACCAAAACAATTTGGCGCCACCGTGGGGCAATTGGTGCTATAATCCAGAAAAATACCTTAACTATATTCTACCTTTTCAATCTATACCGCCATAAATGGCCTCTCAACAATCATCTGCTTCATCCACCATGCCTTCATCAGTTTCACTCCCACTAAGATCCTCACTACCAATGCCTCCTCCACTTGCGGGAGCACCAAGAACTACTGTTGCTGGAAACAAGACACAACTACCAGTCTTCAAGAGCTCAAAGACCACTGCTACCACTTCGGTGGTTAACTCTAACAATGATGTTTCTGCTATGTTTTCGCAGGTTAAAGCATATATTGTGCAGCAAAGCAAGACTAACCAGAGAATCCTTCGTGATATAGAAGCTCTCAAGAGGACTAAGAGGCCAGCGGAAGATCAGACTCCCCTGATGCCTAGGATGTTGGATTTTACCACTCCAAGATCCTTGGCTCAACATGCTCAAGGATCATCTATCCTTTACCCGAGGTCCATGGGTCAACAAGCTCAGGGATCTTCGGTTTTCCAACAAGGATCATCTATCCTTAATCCGGGGTTCATGGGTCTACAAGCTTGTGACAATCGTCAATTTCAGGTTAACCCCGTTAACTCAACTCCGTCAATTCAAACTTTAAGATCATTGAATCTATAACGCACACTTCATTACATTTAAACTAGGGTTTAAATGACGCTTAACACTTACTACATGTGTAGTCTTTCGGGATTTGCACCGAAACGCAAACGAGTTGACGCGAACGATTGATAAATAAACGACAAACGTCAAAACACTAATTATGTGATTATTATGTGTTAGATATATGTGTGTTACTTGATTGTTATGTGGAATGTTAAACAGGAAACAAGAACCAACTAGTTTAGGCTAGAGATGTAACACTTGAAAGATTAGGGGCTAGAGTGTAACTTGTATTATTATAAATATAACCTATTCACAAAACCCTAACCCATTCACCCCCACCCGATCGCCTCTCTCTCTCTCCTTGTTCTTCACGGCTGCCGTCCACCAAGATCACACATACACACATCAAATCAAGAGATTAATCCAAGAACTAGGTGCTAGGAAGGTATACTTGATCACCTCTTACCTCTTTTGTGACAACCGGTAAATTCCCAAACCCATAAGCCAAGTAATCAACCTAATAATTAGGTGATTGTAAATATTAAGCGCGTGCATTTGTTATGTGCGCCCTGCGCGAGCGCGCCATGTTAGTCAGCGCGTGCAGTTGTTATGTGCAACCTGCGCGAGCGCACCATGTTAAGAACCAGCGTGAGCATATGTTATATGCGCCATGCGTGAACGTTTTGGCCTTATGTTTTCATGAAACTTTATGTTGTCTAAATGGGTTGACCGTCACGCATGAGGCTAAGGCGGGTGCATCCCAAAACCAATTATGCGCGTGCGGGAGGGGAACTAACCTACCCGCATGGCGGGAACGTTGAGAGCTAGTTTGTCTGAAGCTCCAAGATGGAATTGACTTCAACATGACTGATCACTATGTTGAAATACCAAGACCACCTGGAGAATCTACAAATGAAACTCAAATGTCCCTAACTGCGAGAAGGTTACGTATCTACCCGCAGCAAAGAAATGTCCTTCACGCAGAAAGCTATGCGCACAAAGTTATACGCGCAGAACACTTAGTCTATTCTCCAGTTATAAGGAGATTACTCCCGCCCGAAAGGAAACAGTAGCGTGTTTCAGAGATTTTCCACTTTTTACTGTACACTGACAAAAGTACCTGAAAAAGCACACTGTAGCATGAAAAGTCAACTGTCAGCCACCCTATTCTCACCAACCCCAGACCTGCATGTTCTGTCCAAATCAAATCAAAATCTTTTATCCACCACTCCACTCTTAAGTAAATAATAATAACTTCCATACTTTATCATCATTACATTTAGATATGAAAAGATTTCAATCCCCTAAAGCAAGGGATTGTGTTCCCTTGAGTTTGCCTATAAATTTGTAACCTAAATTATCACCCAAAACACACTTCAAAGAACTACAAACTTGCACCAATCCTCTCCCAAGCATCCGTTGTTTTCATTTCCGATCCTGTTACTAGGTAAGCCGAGAATATAACCTTGAGATCTACTTTCCAACCCTTATGTTCTCCCATTTCTTGATCTTAATATATATACTTCTTGTTATTTAATCGTATTCTAGACCTTCGATTCCGAGGCCAACACCAAGAAAACCCGAATCTCGATTAATCCCTTAACAAGAACCACAGGTGAGTCTCACAGCCCCTATTTTCACTGTTTTCACTGTTTTTAAACTACTTTCGGGGCGAGGGACACGTACTTAAATAATGTTTTATCATGGTATACTTACAAGCTATGCAAACGATTACGTGTTTAAGTTATGTTTCATGATGAGCAATGCGAACAGTTATCTATGGTATTTCGATGTTAGTGCACCAGATTCGAGTAAGTGATCACTTTACCATTGGAACTCTAAGGGTAGGGACTGCTGGTTTGATCCGCCCACTCGTAGGGGTCGCACCTCTTACACAGACGAGTGCCTAGTATGGTCATGGGGCAGTACTATGGGTTTGAGCCCGCTCGTAGAGGTCGCTCCTCTTACGCAGACGAGCGCCTTGTTTTCCGGCACAACGTCCGCGCGTAACCCGCGGGACGGTATTACAGTATTATTCGCTCGTAGTGGCAGCGCCACTTACTCAGACGAGCACAGTTTTCCAGAAGTGTCCGCGCGTAACCCGCGGGACGGTATTACATTATTTTAGCTCGTAGTGGCAGCGCCACTTACACAGACGAGCATAGTTCCCAGAAATGTTCGCGCGTAACCCGCGCAACGATTTTATCAGAATATGTTGATAGATCTATGTTTTACCAAGCATGTGTTTAATAATGCTATCAGAATTATGTTTCAGAATGATTTGTATCAAGATTATGATGCAATACGATTTATCAAGTTACTAAAACTTGTGAACTCACTCAGTTTATACTGATTCAAATATTTTTACGTGTCTTTCAGGAGATAACTAGGTAGCGCATGGAGTCACACTTAGAGCACATCACGCTGAACATCTAAAACTAGCTTTTTGGAAGATTTTAGTTCTATCCCTTCGATGCGCGTGGTTGTACCCGCCGCGCAAAGGGGATATGGCGTGGAAATCTTCAACAGTTTTTATACTTGGATGTTTTTATGTAATCTTTAAACAATGTAATGTATTTGTATTAAACATTTCATGCGCAATGAAAATCTTTGAATGTTTTGCAATGGCCCGTGCTTAATTATCAATCCCCACTCGTGTACGCCCGGCTGTTTCCGCCGCTCAGGGCCGGGTGTGACAGATTGGTATCAGAGCACTGGTTATAGCGAACTAGGAAAAGAAGTTTTAACCTAGACTATAACCGTTGGGGAATCGCATGAAATATTTTTCAAAGAAAATATTTTCAAAAGAAACTATACACACACTTAGGAACACGGGTCACACTGTCTAGTAAATAACGATAACATTATGTGCTCAGAGTACATGCGCTAAGTTTGATATATTTCCATTCTCTTTTAAAGCGAGAATGCCTCCAACTAAAGCCAAGGGAATTACCATGACACCCGAGGAACTCGCGGAAATAATCGCGCAAGCAATTGCGACACATGAGGCCAGCAAGGCCGAATCAAGTCAGGGTCGTCAGAATGAGACCCCAGAACCCGAATCAGGAGCCTTGGACAAAGGATGCTCCTATAAGACATTCATGGCCTGTAAGCCTTGGCCATTCAAGGGAACCGAAGGGGCCATTGGGCTCTACAACTGGATTGACAAGATGGAGACATTCCTCTCCATTAGCGGATGTAGTGAGAACCAGAAGGTCCTTTACGCGACCTGCATGTTCCAAGAGGCAGCTTCGTCTTGGTGGAGGCTTCAAACGAAAACTTTGGGGCGAGAAGTTGCTCTCCACAAGACCTGGGAGGAACTGAAGGAAATGATGATGAGAAAGTTCTGCTCTCGCGCAGAAATCCAGAGTCTACAACAGGAATTCTGGAACCACGCCATGGTAGGAACGGATATCGACGCCTACAACAACCGGTTCAACGAACTTTGCCAGTTGGTGCCAGATATGGCAAACACGGAGGAAAAGAAGATCGAGAGGTATATTTTTGGGTTACCTCCTGTTGTTAGGGTTCCGCTCAACGCCGCAGCGCCTCCAACCTTTGATGAGGCGGTAGCGCGGGCCATCACCCTTACAAGGGATACGGTCCGTGCGGGTATGTTAACTACGCGCGGAACCGAGCAGCGAACCTCTGATCCCAAGAGGAAATGGAACTCTCACCACCGAGGGTCCGACTCCAAGCAGCCACCGTTCAAGAAGCAGGAAAGCGCAAGGATTTACGCGATTCAGGCCGCGGAGCCACCACGAAAAGGATACAGTGGCCCTTACCCATGGTGCAACAAATGCAAGTTTCACCACGAGGGTGAATGCGCGAGCGTCACGTGCGCCAAATGTAACAGGCCAGGACACAAGACGGTGAATTGCCGTGCTAAAGAAGCTGGAGCCAATGACAACTGCTACGCATGCGGAAAGCCAGGGCATTTCAGTCGGGATTGCCCGCAAAGGGGAAACCAAGCTCGCGGGAGAGCTTTTGTGATCAGCGCGGGTGAAGCTAAAGAAGAGCCGAATGTGGTAACCGGTACGTTTTTGCTTAACGGCCATTTTGCATCTGTCTTATTTGATACTGGCGCTGACCTGAGTTTTATATCCGCTGAGTTTAAAGACTCCCTAGGCCTAGCAACCAGTAGACTAGACACGCCTTATACTATAGAACTAGCCAATGGTAGGCAGTTATGCGCAAACGAAAGAACTGAACAATGTGTAATAGTCATGGGAGGTCACGGGTTCAATATTAACTTGTTGCCAATAGACTTGGGAAGTTTTGACATTGTGGTAGGTATGGATTGGTTAGTCGAGAACCGCGCGGAAGTTATTTGCCACGAGAAGCAGGTTCGGATCCCACTGTTGAACGGAGAAACCTTGGTAATTCAAGGGGAAAGAAGGGGAGTTGCGACGAAGCTGATTTCGTGCCTAAAGGCGCGTAAGTGCCTAAGGAAAGGGTGCTACGCCTTCCTGGCGCATGTAGTAGAGAAGAAAGGAGATGAGCGAAGAATTGAAGACTTACCGGTAGTGCGCGAATTTCCAGAAGTTTTTCCTGAAGATTTGCCCGGATTGCCGCAGCCGCGACAAGTAGAATTTCGTATTGATTTAGTCCCAGGAGCTGCGCCAGTAGCTCGAGCGCCTTATCGACTAGCTCCATCTGAGATGCAAGAGCTATCCAATCAGTTACAGGAACTATTGGATAAGGGTTTCATACGCCCAAGCTTTTCACCCTGGGGAGCTCCAGTACTGTTTGTTAAGAAGAAGGATGGTTCGTTCAGAATGTGTATTTGTATTAAACATTTCATGCGCAATGAAAATCTTTAAATCCCCACTCGTGTACGCCCGGCTGTTTCCGTAATCTTTAACTATTGGATGTTTTTATGTAATCTTTAAACAATGTAATGTATTTGTATTAAACATTTCATGCGCAATGAAAATCTTTGAATGTTTTGCAATGGCCCGTGCTTAATTATCAATCCCCACTCGTGTACGCCCGGCTGTTTCCGCCGCTCAGGGCCGGGTGTGACATCTTTGTTGTTTAATTTTGATGTTTAATGGGTTGTGTGTAAACCCTAATCGGCCGATCATGTGCATGTTGGTGATTAATATGCTTGTTGTTAGTTGGATTATGGATTGATAACTAGATTGATGTTGTTGCATGATTCATTGTTGTCTTTGATTTGAATTAGAACACAAACCCTAATCTTGTATGTATGGTGTGATTGATATGCATGGATAGTAGTTATAGTGTCTAGAGGGTTATATGGATGCATGATAGTTCATAGATTGTTATTATGTTGAGTTTTGATGTGAACAGATTCTGGACAGAATGTATATACGATGTTTAACTGACTGTAACGAAGTGTAAACGTGAAAATTGATTGAGATTGTGGGTACTGCAGTAAACTAGGTTGAGTCTAGTTTCTATAAAGTATAAATTCGTAATTTTTGGATAAGTGGAAGTATACTTTTATGATTTTACAAAAACGTGATGCAAAGCTGAGCTGTTAGACCTGCTGTTAGGTTATGTTGTAAATGTTATATCTCATGAACTACGAGACCAATTGGGTTGGTTCCACTTCTGGAAGTTGACTCATTGAGTTAGGAACCAAACCCAAGTGGTCTTGCATTTATTGGATTTTTCGTTTAACGGGAATTGCAAATAACATTCTGTTGCACATAAATCTGACTGATAAGAGTTTGCTGTAATGTTTTGGTCATTATAAGAAAAATATGTGGAATAAAGATAAGATAAAATATGTTCTGGAAACCTGAGATATGTATGCTTCTGTGGTAATTTTTGGTGAATTAATTGAGACGTTATAATCAGTGAACTAGTGCAATCTTTCAAGTAGAAATTCTGTCATAACGAAACTAGCTGCTGAATTGTGTAGGAATGCATGAAATATGATAGTTTTTGTATAATTGTTGTATTTTGACCAAAATACCCTTGCGGGGAATAGTTGTTAGTTGATTGCCATGAATTGACCAAATTGCCCTTATGGGGAATAATGGTTAGTTAATCTTTGTTTGTTGACCAAAATGCCCTTACGGGAATAATTGCTAGTAAAGTATGTTATTAGTACGTGACACGAAAGTAATTGCTCACTCATGTATCGTATCACAATTGTACTTGCTTAAGTCACACACAATTCACAAACGAAACACGAAATCTGTTACGTGCATAGGTATTATGTGCCGAGTCTAGAGACTCGTTAAACGTACCGATACTTAGAAAATCTCTTTGTTATTTAGAACGCTAGAGAGTTTCTACGACGCACATCACTTGGTGATCTAGATCGGGATATTCTTCGCAAACAGTGAGTTTCACTTACCCCGCTCTTTGAACTGTGTTCAAACGTTTTTCACTTGGGGGAGATAACATACTCCGATAAACATATTTTCTGAGATAAACGCATATTTAAGATTTTGTTATAAATTATATATCACTTGTAAAGGCTAAGCGGCAAACGTAACATTTGAAGTCCCACACATCGGACCGGTTAATATTTGGAATAGCGAGTCACTGTTGAGTAATACTACTGGGTTTGACAAACCCCACCCGACGCAAAGCTCAACTGGAGGTTGAGTGGGTGTAATTTTGGCTAACACTTACCATGGTCTGGATTGACCTGGTGACGGGCACTTGATAAACAGTCAGCTTCGGTCGCGAACCACTTAGCGATACTTGTTGTATAGATTAGCTACCTATCGATATATAATTTGACATAACACTATCTGGTAATGCAAAACACTTAAACGTGTAACGTGGTTACACAACACTTAAACGTCGTAACGAGGTTACGCAACACTTAAACGTCGTAACGAGGTTACGCAACACTGAAACGTTGTAACGAGGTTACGCAAAACGCTAAACGATTTATCTTATTTAACTTGTGAACTCACCAACCTTGTGTTGACACTTTTAGTATGTTATTCTCAGGTAGCCGAAGCGGGCGCGCGGTTTAGGAGCATGCATTAATTGAAAACATCTTTATTCTGCAAACTTAATTTTAACAGTTACATTTGGTTTTAAGTCGTCCTGCGTGACGCAACTTTTGAATTAAGGTTTTACGCTTCCGCACTTACTTTCATTTAAACGTTTTTCTTTGGTTTGATTATAACTAATGATTCCAATCCTGCCAGTTCACACCCTCTGACGGTAAAACTCCGTTAGGGGATTTTGAGGGTGTGACAGATTGGTATCAGAGCCATTGGTTATAGCGAACTAGAAGCTGCATGCATACTAGACTATAACCGCGACGACCCATTAGTTATAATGATACGCACTGCATAGGTTTGTGTAGTCTTGAAATCTTATTTCTTTACCTCCTTCACTCATACGCGCGCATATACACGGCTTACCTGTAAGGATGTCGACGCCATCGTCATCATCATCCGACCCGATGTCTCACGCCCATGGAAAGGAACCGCATCTTCCCAACTCATCGCCACCCCGAGTAGTCCCGGAACTCGAAGCTCTTGCACCGAAGAGGTACCGCTTATCCGGAGGCATGTACGAAAACGAAGTTAGCTGGGATTGGTACCCTAATATGATCAGACATATGGTCTATCGTGAACAAGTTCCCCCGTTACCACACCCGAACCATCCTGCTTATCCCAACACCTTACCACCCATAACCGAACCTGTGGAGCGAGTTCTCGCAGCTGTTGTCTCTTGTTTAGAGCGTAACGTGGGTTTTATGCGCTCAGCGAGAGCGGATAATTCCCGGACTGATAAGAGATGGAACCGAAACTGAAGAGGAAATTTCCCGCCTGACAGCGGCAATGAAGGAAATGCAAGAGGCTAGTGATCAACAAATGAAGATTATGAGAAAGAGGCAAGCCGAGATGATAGACTTGTAAGAGCAACTCCAAGTAGCAAGGACCCGAACCGAGATAGCTTTAGAGCGTTGCGATGTCTTACAAATGCAAATTGCTCAGAACGCAGCCGAACCTGAGGCAGAGCCCGAAGAGGAACCCGAAGAAGATCCCGAAGAGGAGCCTGAGGAGGATCCCGAGGAGGAACCCGAAGAGGAACCGGAGGAAGAACCGGCTGAGCCAGAGGCACACTCAGAGGTGTCCTCAGACGATGTGCAAATGTGCAAATTCTTGGATTGGAACTGGCTAACGCTATGAACTGAGAGGAGTTCAAGAATATGATGCGAGAAGAGTACTGTCCGAGAGAGGAGATTGCAAAGTTGGAATCTGAGTTTTGGTCATTGAAGATGGTGGGTTCAGAAATCGAAGCCTACACCACCCGTTCTCACGAGTTGGCTGTGATGTGTCCACGGATGGTAGACCCGCCGAGTAAGAGGATTGAAATGTATATTGATGGGTTAGCACCGCAAATTCAGGGCATGGTGACGTCTTCCAGACCAGCCACGATTCAACAAGCGATTCGGTTAGCTCACAAACTAACGGATCAAGCAGTGACCCAAGGTGCGCTACCACCTAGGGGTTCAACCATCAAAGCCCGTGACAACCCAAGTACTGACAACAACAGCAACAGCAACCCGAGCAGCGGAAAAAGAAAGTTTGACAACACCAGATCCTCATCCTCGAATCCCCCACAGCAACAACAACACTACCGCAAGCCCGAATTCACTCGAAGCTTCAACAATCAGGGTCACAACAACAATAACAACGGTAGCGGGCAGGGTTCGAGCGGATATGCTGGGAAATATCCGAAGTGCAACAGGTGCAACTATCATCATGCTGGCCCGTGTGACCGTGTCAAGTGTCTGAGATGCGGAAAGATGGGTCATCAGCCCAAGGAATGTAGAGGAGACCTAGCGTCGAAGAGTGCTCCTAAACCACCGATGACGACTAAGGGATGTTTTGAATGTGGACAGGAGGGTCATTTCCGGAAGGATTGCCCCAAGCTGAAACAGAACGACAATAATGGGGGTAATGGAAGTGGCAGTAATGGTGGAGGAAATGGCAAAGAAAGAGCGTTTGTGATTGGATCGGGTCAAGCCCGCAATGATCCGCATGTGGTGTCTGGTAAGTTCCCTGTAAACGATTGTTTTGCTTCTGTTTTGTTTGACACTGGAGCTGATAGGAGTTTTGTGTCAAAAGCTTTTAGCGAACTTTTAAACCTTACTCCAACCCCGTTAGACGCTAAGTTTCCTGTTGAATTAGCTAACGGTAAAAATGTAATAACAACTCATATACTTGCGGGATGTAAGTTGAAACTGTCAGGTCATGTCTTTGACATTGACCTTATTCCTTTTACGCTTAGTAGCTTCGATGTCGTTGTCGGCATGGACTGGTTATCCGAGAACCGAGCGGAGATTATATGCCATGATAAGATAGTCCATATTACCACCCCTTCCGGCGAGATCATTTCGGTCCGAGGCGAGAGAAGCGGCATGACCACCAGCGTTATTACCCTTTTGAAGGCACAGAAGTATTTACGAAAGGGTCATCCGGCAATTTTGGCGCAGATTGTTGAGAAACCCGCGGAGGAGAAACGAATTGAGGACATACCGGTTGTGCGAGACTTTCCGGAAGTTTTCCCGGAGGATTTGCCCGGACTCCCTCCTATTCGTCAAGTCGAATTTCAAATCGAGTTGACACCCGGTGCAGCACCCATAGCACGAGCCCCGTATCGGCTCGCACCGGCGGAACTTCAGGAGTTGTCCACTCAGTTGCAAGATTTGTTGGATAAAGGTTTTATCCGACCTAGCTCATCGCCATGGGGAGCCCCTGTCTTGTTTGTCCGAAAGAAAGACGGGACTTTCCGAATGTGCATCGACTACCGGGAGTTGAACAAGGTGACGGTCAAGAACCGTTATCCTTTACCCCGAATTGATGATTTGTTTGACCAGCTTCAGGGATCGAGTTACTACTCGAAGATCGATCTACGATCCGGTTACCACCAGCTGAGAGTGCGCGAAGAAGATATTTCAAAGACGGCTTTCAGAACACGGTATGGTCACTACGAGTTTTCGGTTATGCCTTTTGGCCTAACCAACGCACCAGCCGTATTTATGGATCTCATGAATCGAGTATGCAAGGCGTACCTCGACAAGTTTGTGATTGTTTTCATTGATGATATTCTCGTCTACTCCAAGAACGAGACTGACCACGAAGAGCACTTAAGGATAATTCTGGAACTACTGAAGAAGGAACAACTGTATGCTAAACTCTCGAAATATGAATTTTGGCTTCGCGAGGTTCACTTTTTAGGGCATGTGATCAACGAGAATGGTATCCATGTCGATCCCGGTAAGGTAGAGGCCATCAAAAACTGGGAAGCACCTAAGACTCCGACTGAGGTGCGACAATTCCTAGGACTGGCCGGCTACTATCGGCGTTTCATCGAGGGATTTTCAAAGATTGCTCAACCCCTCACCGCTTTGACTCACAAGGGCACTAAGTACAACTGGGGTGACGCGTAAGAATCCGCTTTTCAACTGTTGAAAACCAAGCTTTGTAGCGCCCCTATTTTAGCCCTCCCCGAGGGAACGGAAAATTTTGAGGTGCACTGTGACGCATCTATACAAGGTCTCGGTTGTGTGCTGATGCAACTCGAGAAGGTTATAGCCTACGCCTCTAGACAACTACGGGTTCACGAGAAGAACTACACGACCCATGATTTGGAACTCGGAGCTGTAGTGTTTGCTCTTAAGATATGGAGGCATTACTTGTACGGTACCAAGTTTACCATTTACACCGACCACAAGAGTCTCCAACATATCTACGATCAGAAGGAGCTGAACATGCGACAGCGTCGTTGGGTCGAGCTGCTTAAAGATTATGATTGTGCCATCAAGTACCACCCTGGCAAGGCCAATGTGGTGGCCGACGCCCTCAGCAGAAAAGAAACAGATAAACCCAGACGGGTGAGAGCATTGCAACTCACGATTCATGCCAGCTTACCCGATCAGATTCGCGATGCGCAACTGGAAGCTTTGAAAGATGATAATCTTCCATCGGAACTCATGCGGGGCATGAGCAAGCAACTTGAAACCGGATCGGACGGGGTCCGATATTTTGAGAACCGGATTTGGGTTCCACGATACGGAGAGTTGAGAACTCTAGTGATGGACGAAGCTCACAAGTCCCGATATTCTATCCACCCCGGCTCAGATAAAATGTATCATGATTTAAAGGCACTTTACTGGTGGCCGAACATGAAAGCCGACATTGCCACCTACGTGAGCAAATGTTTGACTTGTGCCAGAGTCAAGATAGAATACCAGAAACCATCTGGTCTTCTGCAACAACCGGAACTCCCAATGTGGAAATGGGAACACATCTCTATGGACTTTATTACGGGTTTGCCTAAGACACCGACGGGATGCGATACCATCTGGGTGATCGTTGACCGGTTGACTAAATCGGCACACTTCCTAGCGATTAAAGAAACAGACAAAATGGAAAGACTGACTCGAGTATACATGAAAGAAGTGGTGTCTAGACACGGAGTGCCTGTCTCGATCATTTCCGATCGAGATTCTCGTTTCACTTCGCACTTTTGGAAGTCGCTGCAAAGCGCACTGGGCACCCGTCTCGATATGAGTACAGCATACCATCCTCAGACGGATGGGCAAAGTGAACGGACTATTCAGACCCTGGAGGATATGTTGCGTGCATGCGTCTTAGATTTCGGAAAAAGTTGGGAACCCCACTTACCCTTGGTAGAGTTTTCGTATAATAACAGCTACCACGCAAGTATTAAGGCAGCGCCGTTTGAAGCGCTGTACGGACGGAAGTGTCGATCACCACTCTGCTGGGCAGAGGTGGGTGATAGCCAAGTCACTGGTCCGGAACTGGTACTCGAAACCTCGGAAAAGATTGTTCAAATCCGAAATCGCATGGCAGCAGCACGAGATCGCCAAAAGAGTTACGCCGACAAGCGCCGAAAACCTCTCGAATTTCAAGTGAACGATCGGGTGTTACTCAAAGTCTCACCTTGGAAAGGTGTGGTTCGCTTTGGTAAGCGAAACAAACTCAACCCACGATATGTTGGTCCGTACCGGATAACTGAGCGCATTGGTCCGGTGGCGTACCGACTGGACCTACCAACAGAACTCAGTGGCGTACACGATGTATTCCACGTATCAAATTTGAAGAAATGCCTATCTGATGAAACCCAAGTAGTCCTTTTGGAGGAACTACAAGTTGATGAACAGTTACGGTTCATTGAGGAACCAGTCGAGGTTTTGGATTGGGAAACCAAAACGCTCAAACGCAGCAAAATTCCAATCGTTAAGGTTCGTTGGAACTCGAGACGTGGACCGGAGTTCACATGGGAACGCGAGGATCACATGATGAAAAAGTATCCTCACCTTTTTGAAGGGCTAACCAAACACCGAAAACCGCGAAACCCGGCAAACCGTCAAACATCACCGGAGGTATGAACTAAATTTCGGGACGAAATTTCTTTCTACTAGGGGATGATATGACAAACTGAAAATTTTTTTTTCTTACTTTTTCAGACACTCATCACGACTTGACTCAAATTTTCGGGACGAAAATTCTTTAACATGGGAATGATGTGACAATCGTCAATTTCAGGTTAACCCCGTTAACTCAACTCCGTCAATTCAAACTTTAAGATCATTGAATCTATAACGCACACTTCATTACATTTAAACTAGGGTTTAAATGACGCTTAACACTTACTACATGTGTAGTCTTTCGGGATTTGCACCGAAACGCAAACGAGTTGACGCGAACGATATAAATAAACGACAAACGTCAAAACACTAATTATGTGATTATTATGTGTTAGATATATGTGTGTTACTTGATTGTTATGTGGAATGTTAAACAAGAAACAAGAACCAACTAGTTTAGGCTAGAGATGTAACACTTGAAAGATTAGGGGCTAGAGTGTAACTTGTATTATTATAAATATAACCTATTCACAAAACCCTAACCCATTCACCCCCACCCGATCGCCTCTCTCTCTCTCCTTGTTCTTCACGGCTGCCGTCCACCAAGATCACACATACACACATCAAATCAAGAGATTAATCCAAGAACTAGGTGCTAGGAAGGTATACTTGATCACCTCTTACCTCTTTGTTGTTTAATTTTGATGTTTAATGGGTTGTGTGTAAACCCTAATCGGCCGATCATGTGCATGTAGGTGATTAATATGCTTGTTGTTAGTTGGATTATGGATTGATAACTAGATTGATGTTGTTGCATGATTCATTGTTGTCTTTGATTTGAATTAGAACACAAACCCTAATCTTGTATGTATGGTGTGATTGATATGCATGGATAGTAGTTATAGTGTCTAGAGGGTTATATGGATGCATGATAGTTCATAGATTGTTATTATGTTGAGTTTTGATGTGAACAGATTCTGGACAGAATGTATATACGATGTTTAACTGACTGTAACGAAGTGTAAACGTGAAAATTGATTGAGATTGTGGGTACTGCAGTAAACTAGGTTGAGTCTAGTTTCTATAAAGTATAAATTCGTAATTTTTGGATAAGTGGAAGTATACTTTTATGATTTTACAAAAACATGATGCAAAGCTGAGCTGTTAGACCTGCTGTTAGGTTATGTTGTAAATGTTATATCTCATGAACTACGAGACCAATTGGGTTGGTTCCACTTCTGGAAGTTGACTCATTGAGTTAGGAACCAAACCCAAGTGGTCTTGCATTTATTGGATTTTTCGTTTAACGGGAATTGCAAATAACATTCTGTTGCACATAAATCTGACTGATAAGAGTTTGCTGTAATGTTTTGGTCATTATAAGAAAAATATGTGGAATAAAGATAAGATAAAATATGTTCTGGAAACCTGAGATATGTATGCTTCTGTGGTAATTTTTGGTGAATTAATTGAGACGTTATAATCAGTGAACTAGTGCAATCTTTCAAGTAGAAATTCTGTCATAACGAAACTAGCTGCTGAATTGTGTAGGAATGCATGAAATATGATAGTTTTTGTATAATTGTTGTATTTTTACCAAAATACCCTTGCGGGGAATAGTTGTTAGTTGATTGCCATGAATTGACCAAATTGCCCTTATGGGGAATAATGGTTAGTTAATCTTTGTTTGTTGACCAAAATGCCCTTACGGGAATAATTGCTAGTAAAGTATGTTATTAGTACGTGACACGAAAGTAATTGCTCACTCATGTATCGTATCACAATTGTACTTGCTTAAGTCACACACAATTCACAAACGAAACACGAAATCTGTTACGTGCATAGGTATTATGTGCCGAGTCTAGAGACTCGTTAAACGTACCGATACTTAGAAAATCTCTTTGTTATTTAGAACGCTAGAGAGTTTCTACGACGCACATCACTTGGTGATCTAGATCGGGATATTCTTCGCAAACAGTGAGTTTCACTTACCCCGCTCTTTGAACTGTTTTCAAACGTTTTTCACTTGGGGGAGATAACATACTCCGATAAACATATTTTCTGAGATAAACGCATATTTAAGATTTTGTTATAAATTATATATCACTTGTAAAGGCTAAGCGGCAAACGTAACATTTGAAGTCCCACACATCGGACCGGTTAATATTTGGAATAGCGAGTCACTGTTGAGTAGTACTACTGGGTTTGACAAACCCCACCCGACGCAAAGCTCAACTGGAGGTTGAGTGGGTGTAATTTTGGCTAACACTTACCATGGTCTGGATTGACCTGGTGACGGGCACTTGATAAACAGTCAGCTTCGGTCGCGAACCACTTAGCGATACTTGTTGTATAGATTAGCTACCTATCGATATATAATTTGACATAACACTATCTGGTAATGCAAAACACTTAAACGTGTAACGTGGTTACACAACACTTAAACGTCGTAACGAGGTTACGCAACACTTAAACGTTGTAACGAGGTTACGCAACACTGAAACGTTGTAACGAGGTTACGCAAAACGCTAAACGATTTATCTTATTTAACTTGTGAACTCACCAACCTTGTGTTGACACTTTTAGTATGTTATTCTCAGGTAGCCGAAGCGGGCGCGCGGTTTAGGAGCATGCATTAATTGAAAACATCTTTATTCTGCAAACTTAATTTTAACAGTTACATTTGGTTTTAAGTCGTCCTGCGTGACGCAACTTTTGAATTAAGGTTTTACGCTTCCGCACTTACTTTCATTTAAACGTTTTTCTTTGGTTTGATTATAACTAATGATTCCGATCCTGCCAGTTCACACCCTCTGACGGTAAAACTCCGTTAGGGGATTTTGAGGGTGTGACAAAGCTCAAGGATCCTCTCTCCCCCAGCAAGGATCATCGATCCTTCAGCCAGGATCCTCTGGGTTGTATCATCAAGGATCCTACAACTTCCAGCCTCAAGGATCCTTCCTCCAGAATCAAGGATCCTTAGGACTTCAGCATCAAAGGTCCTCAGAGGTACATGAAGGAGACATTATCCCCATGCAGACTATTGCCTCCAGTGGACCAACTTCATTGGCATATGCTTCTTATCTAGGCTACCCTTCTAGGATTCCAACGTTCTCTCAACAAAGAGGTAACACCTATAATCACATATCCTTAGACACTAATTTTGGTTCCATGCAGGATGAAGGTATCAATCAGGCTATGGCTAAGGAACTTCAGAAGCTTAAGGATATGTTATCCAGCGTACCATGGGTGATCCGACTGATCCCTAAAATACTAGAAGGGAGCCACAAGTTATCCAGATTTGGTCCACCTATTTAAGATGCTGAAATCCCAAAACGATTTCAGACCCCCAACGTGAATGTGTATGATGGAACAACCGATCCAGAAAAGCATGTGGCTTAGAATAAGGAGAGGATGGAGATCAATCCAATTCATGAAAGACTCAAGGAAACTTGTCTATGCAAGGGTTTCGGATCCACACTAAAAGGATCTGCACTTAAATGGTTGCTAAGTCTTCCTCCCTTTTCTGTTACTTCTTTTTCACATTTAGTTAACTTGTTCAACAGCCAGTTTTCTTGAAGTAGGAAATTTGAAAAGTTAAGTAGTGATTTATGTAGAGTTGTCCAAATTAGTGATGAATCTTTAAGGGATTTTTTACAAAGTTTGGTAGGGAAGCCCTAGAGATTCCTAATCTTGATATGGGGTTACATAAGGGCTCCCCATTTTATGACGATCTTGTGATGACCCCATACAGGTCTTTAGATGAAGTTAGAAATAGATCACTCAGGTTTATAAGGCTAGAGGATGACAAGAAGATCCAAGAACGGTTAGGAACTCCAACAAAACAATAGTCACCTGACAAGAAACAAGGATCCTCATTCAAGAACAACAACTCGAGGCCTTATTCAAAATTAAACAATCAAAATATCCGAGTAGTAAAAGAAGGAGATGATGATACTCATGGTTTAATTTGTGATTATTGCTTCTCTGTTGATACTCATGGTTTAATTTGTGCCATGAAGGATATTGGAGAGAAAGCAAGGTAGCCTCAGAGAAATGAGAAGTCGTCTTCCTTCAAAGACAAATCCAATTGGTGTGCATTCCATGAATACTTTGGCCATTTGACTGACGACTGCATTGGGCTAAGAAGAGAAATTTGTTATCTTCTGAGTAAATGCCACTTCAAGGCTCCTGGTAAGAAAGAAGTCTAGTATCCAGGATCCTAAATATGTCCCACAGAAAGCAACCCCGCCCCCGCCTGATGCACAAGTCATCAATTTCATCTCCAGTGGCTCGGATATATGTCGAACCTCCTTCTCCTCGGCCAAGAGAAATTCTAAGGAGACTAAGTTGGAGAACGGAGAGAGACCAGTCATATCCACTACCTTGACGACTGATAAAAGAATCTTCTTTGATGAAGAGTATAAAACAAGCATCCAGGATCCTCACCACGATGGTTTGATTGTAACTCTATTTATTGCTAACCATTATGTGCGCAGGATCCTAGTCGACGGTAGTCAACATCATCCAACACGACGTAGTCCAGAAGATGAATATCCCTAACTCGAAAATCATCCCAAGAACATCCGTGCTAGTCGGCTTCAGTGGTGAAACAAAGAAAACAATGGGGGACATCAAACTTCCAATATATATTGAAGGGTTAAACTCTTACCAAAAATTTTGTATTATTGATAATTTTTCTTATTGCAATGTTATTCTTGGCCGGCCGTGGTTGCATGGAATGAAGGCTGTAATCTCTACTTATCACCAGTGTATCAAACTACCGACTCCTTGGGGAGTAGTCAGAATAGATGGTGACCAAGTGGAAGCTAAGAATTATTATTCTTCATCCATGAAGCCGACAACAAAACAAACGATAGCATAACAACTACAGCAACATCGTAGGAACATGCTGGAGGCTCGAGAACAGGACCTAAAGGAAGTATCCTTGGATCCCGAGGATTCAGACGTAAAAGTTTTCCTAGGATCTAGTATCTCTAAGGAGATTGAAGAGGATTTAGTATCCTTCCTCAAGCGACGAAAATCCTCATTTGCCTTTAAGCACTACGACATGACACGTATTTCAAAAGATGTAATTACTCATAAACTAGGCCTTGATACTTCCATTAAACCCGTCCATTAGAAGCGAAGAAAATTCTCTCCTGAGAGGAACGCGATCATACAAGAAGAAGTTGAAAAACTTCTTAAGGCCGGTATGATCAGAGAGGTCAAGTATCCTCGATGGTTGGCTAATGTGGTTGTTGTTTCAAAAAAGAATGGAAAGTGGAGGGTGTGTGTCGATTTCATCGATTTAAACAAGGCATGTCCCAAGGATACTTTCTCATTACCACATATAGACTCCATGGTGGATGCAACAGCAGGACATGAGATGCTTACTTTTATGGATGCTTCCTCTGGATTTCAACAAATTCAGATGGAAGCATCTGATTAGGAAGACATAACATTCATGACTCCTACTGGAATATATTGCTATGTTTCCATGCCTTTTGGACTAAGAAATACAGGTGCAACTTATCAACGCTTAGTCAACATGATGTTTAAAGACCAGCTAGGGAAAACCATGGAAGTCTATATAGACGACATGGTTTTCAAATCCAAGAAGGCTGAGGATCATCTTAGAGACTTGGAAGAAGCCTTAAATATCCTTGATCAGTATAACATGAAACTCAATCCTTCTAAATGCCATTTTGGTGTTAAGGTGGGAAATTTCCTTGGTTATATGGTCACTAAAAGGGATATAGAGGCTTACCCGGAACAAATACAAGCCATCATCAACCTGAAGTCACCCGTGAATGCAAAGGATGTACAAAGGTTGTCTGGAAGAATTGCAACCCTGAATAGGTTCATCTCTCGTTCTTCGAAGAAGTGTAAGGATTTCTATGATATCCTTAGAAAGAATAAGAAGTTCGAGTGGACGGAGAAACATGAGGCTGCACTCAAAGCCTTGAAGGATTACTATTCTCAGCACCGGCATTAATGAAGCAAGTAGATGGGGAACCCTTATCCTTGTACCTAGCTGTCTCAGGTAATGCAGTAAGTGTTGTCCTTGTAATGGATCATGAAGGGGAGCAACATCCTGTTTATTATGTAAGTAAAAGTCTTCTAGATGCTGAAACCAGGTATTCTCATTTAGAAAAGTTAATTCTTGCACTTATTATGGCTTCTACTAAGTTAAGGCATTACTTTTAAACTCATACTATAATTGTGAAAACTAACTATCCTATCAAGAATGTTCTTAGAAAACCAGAGATGTCAGGTAGGATGACTAAATAGGCTGTAAAGCTGAGTGCATATGATATCAAATACGAGCCAAGGACTACGATAAAGTCTCAAGCATTAGCCGACTTTGTGGCTGATTTCAGTAGTCATCAACAAAAGGAAGCTGACTTGGAGGTTCAACAGTTAGTAGAAACCAAGGATCCTTGGATCTTGTTCACAGATGGAGCATCCAACGTAAGAGAAACAGGATTAGGTATTCTACTAAAATCACCACAAGGGGACATAATACCCTAGTCTATTGCCTGTGAGTTTCAAGCCACTAACAATGAAGCAGAATATGAGGCTCCAATTGAATGTTTGCAACTAGCTAAACACATGAGGATCAAGAATCTTCAGGTGTATATAGATTCATTATTAATAGTTAACCACTTTAATGGCTCATATGTTGTTAAAGGTGAAAAACTATTCAAATATTTAGATATTGTGAAAGAACTGTCAAAGTTCTTCGATTCTTTCAGTATTACACAGGTACCAAGGGAAGAAAATGCTGGTGCAGATGCCTTAGCATATCTAGCTCCATCTTTGAAGATTCTGGAAGCCACAAAGATTCCAATCATTCACATACTCTCATAAGCTACTGGAGAACAAGAAGCTGGGGAGATAACAAATAACAAAGAGATTGTGCTTTGGGATCCATTATCCTCAAATAATTAAGGATCTTGGATCCCCCTAATCAAGAAGTTCATTCAAGATGGAGAGATTCCCGCGACAGAGAATCCTAAATCCTTCAAACTAACGGTATCACAATACATTTTGTTACATGATATTCTGTATAGGAAATCTCTTGCACGTCCATACTTGAGGTGTACCAAAGATCCTGAAATTCAAGAGGTGCTTAAAGACTTACATGAAGGATATTGTGGTAATCACACTGGCGGTAGAGACCTATTCTTTATGATTCTAAGAACAGGGTACTTCTGGCCAACCATGAAAAGAGATGCTATGGAATATTCAAAGAGGTGTGATGCTTGTCAAAGACACGGCAACATCCTACACCAACCAACGGAACCTATGTATCCTATATCCTCATCATGGCCTTTCATGAAGTGGGGCATGGATATTGTGGGTAAGCTACCTAAAGCGCCAGGAGGGAAAGTATTCATGCTTGCAATGACTGATAACTTTTCAAAGTGGATAGAAGCAGAAGCTTTTGTTCAAGTCCGCGAAAAAGAGGTGATATCTTTCATTAAAAGAAATATTATTACTAGATTTGGTATCCCTTCAGAAATTATTTGTGACAATGGTTCCCAGATTATAGGGAAAAGAACCACTAACTTTTATGACAGTTGGGGCATCAGGATGATTACTTCTACACCAGTTCATCCTCAAGCCAATGGTCAAGCAGAATCAAGCAACAAGATTATTATCAACAACTTGAAGAAGAAACTAGGATCCAAGAAAGGCAAGTGGGCTGAGGAACTTCCTTATGTTCTTTGGGCTGATTAAACAATACCAAAGATTGCAACAGGTCAAACATCCTACTCAGTGGTGTTTGGATCAGAAGCTGTAATCCCTATAGAAGTGGTGGTTCCTACTGCTAGAACAAGCATCCGTGATCCTAAGACCAACAATGAAATCCTTTTTAAAGACCTAGATACTGTTGAAGAACTTAGAGACCTATCCAAGATCAAAATGGCAGCATATCAACAAAGGGTGGCTGGGCATACAACAAGAGTATAAGGATTCGAAATTCCAAGAATGAGATATAGTCTTGAGGAAAGTCTTCCAAAATACAACAAATCCGGAAGATATAAAGATAGCACCTTAGTGGGAAGGCCCCTACCTGATCGAATCAGAGGCAGGAAAGGGGGCATATCATTTGCTTACTATGGAAGGTAACAGACTACCAAGAGCATGGAACTCTATCCACCTCAAGAAGTACTTTTTTTGATAAGGATCAAGTATCCTTTAAGGATCAAGGATCCTAAAATTGTTTTAAGTAACAATGCAGATTTCAATAAGAGGTTCAATGTCTAAGAGGTTGGCCACCTCTCCCTCAAGCTTAAGAGTTTCTACACTCTCGCCTGAAGCGCACATTATTCAACATATAGTTCGGGTAGCGGGACCAATACACGCTAAGTGGCTGACAATTTCATTACTTTTGGCTATATGGAGGATCCTACGATTTATGGTAGACATACCATCCCACCGATTTATAACATTTTCATGTTATCTCAAAACAAAGGTTTCTAACATTTTCATGTTAGCTAATGTTTTGGCGTTTTCACGTCACTTACATTTGGGCAAATCCCCAGTTGACATACGTATCTTTGGGCCAGTCCCCAGTTTAGGCTTGTCCCCAATTTAACACCATCCTATTTGGGCTTGTCCCCAGTTTATTTGGGCTTATCCGCAGTTTATTTGGGCTTGTCCCCAGTTTTTTGGGTTTAATCCCAATTAATATCATAAGTTGTTTGCATCAGGTATCTTAAGTTTAATTGCAAGGATCACAGAAGGATCAATACTTATGGATTCAGGATTCTTAACTCATTTTTGCAGAAGAATCAACACTTATGGTAACCTAGGTCTAATTAGATCCTATGGTATGACTTCTACTTATCGGTTTACATTTATTTGGTTAAAATCTTTATAAACTCTTTTATGTAAGGATTCAATGTCCTTTGTTTATATTTTACGAGGATATTCTATCCTTAAAGCTTTTTTACTCAAGAATATTTCTTAAAACATTCAACAAGACTAAGACTATATCAAACTTATTTTGGGAATTAAAAATAACATGCATATAGACAAAAGTTAAATTATTATTAATCATAAGTCACCTGGACTTATCCAAAAACCTTAACCCGAATTTCACCATTCAAATGATGGACCATCCACATGGGTTAAGTAGGTGTTACTAGCTGTTCATGATTTGCAGGGAGAATAAGAGGAGTTGGATATATAGCCGAAAGGGGAGTTCCCAAGGAAACTCTATAGATATATGATAATTATATCTAGCTTGTCAAATCTCATCTATTTTTGCAGGAAGTTTGAATTTAAAGGCAAAATGACAACTGTGATTTTATCACAACCGCTAATTTGGGGCAATTGTTAGGGCACGGAAATCTGACATATGTTATTGGATTAGTTATCTTTAGTCAGATCCTGTCAGGATCAAGGATCCTCAGTACTTATTATCTACTAACGATTGTTTCTCATGTGTAGTCTTTTGATTAACAGATATAACAGTTTGGAGACTAAGTCAGCCCACTAACTCGGAGTTCAAAGTATCTAGCACGTGGTCAAAGTGTATGCAACGACCTACTGGGGTAATGGCGGGTTTTTAGGACATTTTGTTAGCTTTTATTTGACTTAGTTGATTTTTCCTAGTTAATATATAGGGAGCTGAGCGGATAGAAAAACACATTGTAACATTCACTCACGAGCACTATAGAAACATACTTGTAATTTGCACAAGCTTCCCACCATTTGTAATCGATTTTCTTCATTAACACAATTGGTGATAGACGATTGTCATCACCCGAGGTTTTTAAGCCGGCGATCCTCTAAAGATCAAGGGTTTTTCCTCGTATAAATCTCTGTGTTCATTGATATATTACATATACAATCATAAACACCAAGTCCCACATTCACAAATTTGGTTACATTATCCTTAGTTGATTTTTGACCAAAACACAAACTACTTGTCTACTTAAATTGACTTTCTCGTGGTAGCATGATATTAAGCATAGGATGGACTTGAAAATACGCATGTTACTTTCTTTTATTTCACAGGGACTATACGATCATATATTATTAGGACAACTTTATCACATGTTTATTTAATAATCATCAAGGAAGAATGCAGTGGATTCTTGATCTTAGATGGTAACCTTCATATAATTGAATTACTCTTTTAGAATTTCTCTTCTTGTCACCTATATATATATATATATATATATATATATATAAGTATTTATATTTTATAAAAAGTTTTAAAATCAACCCAAAATGATTAAGACTCCCCGGTTAAACTAAAACCAAGATTCATTATTAGAAATATTTGTTTCCGCGGATCGATACTTGGCTCGTACCAATACTATTATATATATACGGTAGGTACACTTGCCTATTTTGTGTGTTTAGTCTTAGTAGAAATCACTTTTATAAATTTAAAGCACGATCTTTTGCGAAAAATAAATCTCCCTCTTTTATATTTTACCACACCGCACACACCACATCAAGTTTTTGGCGCCGTTGCCGGGGACATCGTACGTTTCTAAGAACGATCCAAGTTTTAATTTAATCATTGTTTATAATTGTAAAAAAAAATTAACTTTTATTTTATTTTCTTTTTACTAACTATTACATTATATTTTTCTTAATTTAAGGCTGGCCTAACCTTTAGTTTTAACTTTCACTAACTATTAATTTAGTCTTAAATAATTTAAATTTGATTTGGTTCTATGTATGTCCGCTACATTCGGACCTGAGCTTGTTTCTCCAATTTCTGAATTGGAACGACTTTTTCTTCGACGAATACGTAAACGAGCTGTAGAAACCGCTGAAACAATCAAAGACGAGTCACCCTCGAAGGCTATGGCAATGGAGTGGCTCCACCCGATATCACCGAACATTTTGAAATAAAATCAAGCACCATTACAGTTCAATTTCATGTTTTCCTCGACGAAGACCCTTTTTCTCATATATCTCGATCCTTACGAATTTGCGAAACCATTAAAATCCAAAACTGTTCAGAAGATCAGATCAAACTCAAAATCTTTCTTTTCTCTCTAAAGGGCCAAGCCTTAGAATGGATAGAATCCCTTTCTTCTGGGTCCATCGCCAACTGGGACCAAATGGTTGAACAGATTCTCCTCAAATATATTCCACCTGATTAAACTGCCAAATACCAAGCCAGCATTACCGGATTCCGGACTGATGATTATGAATCGCTACACATAGCATGGGAGAGATACAAAAGTCTACTGAGAAGATGCCCACACCATGGACTGAGCGTATGGTTACACGTACAAACTTTCTTTGACGCACAATGCAGTCAAAACAAACAGGCCATCGACCAAGTCACCGGTGGAGACCTAGGATCCAAATCACCTAACGAAGCATTTGAAATTATGGAGAAGGCAACAAAGAAGAGTTTCACTTATAACCCACCAATATCTACACCAAAAGGAATTCACCACGTCGATTCCAATACTCTTGTCACCGCACAGCTTGAAGCCCTCTCAAAAAATTAGAACAACTTCAAGCCGAACTATCAAAAACCAAGATCACTTGTGACACCTGTGGAGGAACTCATAAGACGAGTGATTGCAAACGAGACATTATGGCTATGGAAGAAGTTGACTTCATCGCCTGTTAAAACAACGCTTTCAGCAACAACTACAATCCAAGATGGAGAAACCACCTGAATTTCAGCTGGAAGGAAGGTTGTAATACTCAAACCCTACCGGATTCGAAAGGAGGCTGATGAATCAATCCTTCCAACCCAAACCTCAATTTCAATAACAAAGTTCCAGTAGCCATCAAAATCAAGTACTCAAAAATTGAAGAAATGTTGATTCAAATCATGACCAAAACAAATGAAGCAGAAAAGAAGGCCGACTCAAGATCCGTTGATATTAGCGAAGTATTGTTAAAGCATGAAGCTGGCCTAAAAAGTCAACACGCATCATTGCAGAATCTAGAAAATCAGATCGGACAGATTGCCCGACAATTGTCTGAAAGACCACCCGACACTCTTCCAAGCAACACAATAACAAACCCTAATGCATCAGCCAACGATGTTACATTAAGAAGTGGCAAACCCATTGTTGCCTCACAAACTTCAGAACCAATTATAAATTATAGAGAAGGAAGTCCCTGATAAGACGCAGGAGAGACTGATTCCAATAGGCACCGTACAACCTAAGGAAACATTCTGAACATATGTTCCACCTATTCCATATCCTGGAAGGCTGAAACATGAGAGACTGGAAGCTCACTACAGGAAGTTTTTAGAACTTTTCAAACAACTCCACATAAACATCCCTTTCGTCGAAGCCATTGCTCAAATGCCGAAATATGCAAAGTTTCTCAAATAAGTGTTGACCAACAAAAGGAAGCTACAGGAACTCTCGCATGTCACCCTGAGTGAAGAATGCTCAGCTGTCCTCCAAAACAAGCTGCCGCTAAAAATGACCGATCCAGGGAGCTTTACTATCCCTTGTCTCATAGGAAATTTGTCTGTTAGCAATGCCCTGGCCGACCTAGGAGCTAGTATTAACTTAATGCCTTATGCGGTTTATGCAAAACTAGGGATATGAGAACCAAAGCCCACTCGCATGAGCATTCAGTTAGCTGGAAGATTCGTTAAATATCCTTGGGGCATTGTTGAAAACATGCTTGTCAAAATTGACAAATTTGTTTTCCCAATAGATTTTGTAATTCTATACATGAGGAAGACAAAAGTGTACTTCTGATTTTAGGAAAACCCTTTTTAGCCATTGCAAAGGATATCATTGATGTTTGCACCGGAAAACTCACTCTCAGGGTCAATGATGAGGCTATCACTTTTGACATAGGAAAATTTATGCAACATCCACAACATCACGATGACACATTATACTGTGTTGACATCATCAATTCTATCGTGAGTTTCTATATGTGGAAATCCTCCATCAATAACACACTAGAAACACAATTCTTAACTGAAAGTTTCACCACACCCATTTTAGAGAACGAATATCTCGATGATCAAGAAGCATCAGAAGTAATATGGGAGATCACCGAATGTAATGAAAAATTGAAACCATCAATCGAAGAACCATCAGCCTTAGAGTTAAAAGAACTACCGAACCATCTCGAATACACCTTTCTAGAAAAAGACTCTCAACTTCCAGTAATTATTTCATCTCAACTTTCTAAAGAAGAGAAAGACGAAAGCAATCATATGGAACATCATGGATATCAAGGGCATCAGTTCTTCCTTTTGTACTCACAAAATCCTCATGGAGGAAGAATACAAACTCGTGGTCCAACTTCAAAAACGCCTCAATCCCAACATGAAAGATGTGGTGAAGAAAGAAGTAATCAAACTACTTGATGCCGGATTAATTTACCCAATCTCAGATTCACCTTGGTTTAGTCCAGTTCAAGTAGTACCCAAGAAGGGAGGAATGACAGTTGTAATGAACGAGAAGGACCATCTAATACCAATGAGGACCATCACAGGCTGACGAATTTGCATTGACTAACGGAAGCTTAATGACGCCACAAGAAAATATCATTTTCTACTTCATTTTATCGATCAAATGCTCGAAAGTTTATAAGGAAAAATGTTCCTGTTTTCTTGATGGATTCTCGTATACTTTAAGATTCCCATTATTCCTGAAGATTAGGAGAAAACCACTTGTACATGTCTGTATGGCACCTTTGCCTACCGAAGAAACCGTTTGGACTATGTCATGTGTTGGTGCACATTTTGTGGCCGTCGCTTGGCGAATAGTTTAGAATGTTTATGTTGTATGCTGTACACCTAGGTAGTGGTTCACGCTGAAAGTGATCCATTTGAAAGAGCATTTTCAAATGGATACTCATTCGATCGAACCAGTTTCTGATTCGATCGAATGAGTCTGCCATTCGATCGAATAGGACTCATTCGATCGAATGAGTCTGCCATTCGATCGAATAGGACTCATTCGATCGAATGAGTCCTGACCGAATGGCAGCGGGTATAAATACCAGCTTTCAGTCGTGAACAGGTAAGGTTTTTTCGAGGTTTTTGCGTGCCCGGAGCCCAGGTGCTGTCCGGATGAGGGGGGAGGCCATGCTCGACCTCCCCCTGACATAGATCGTGATTTCTCTGTTTAAACAAGCATGTAACCGTTCGCGTTTATCAATAAAGTGTTTGTTTTTATCTTTGATCTGTGGTTGAAACCTTTGTCGGATCGGTGCGGGACACGGTTTCCCAACGATTCACGGGGCAACGTGTTAGAGTGCGGAATCCTCTAACACGGCGATTCGGTGGTGATCAACAACGCGCGGTAACGATTCCTAAGACGGTTTGACACCTAGGGACGGAGGAAAGGACCGACACGTGAAGAACGGGCAGAGAGTATTTCAGCAGAGTGGTGGTTCGTGACTGTGTGTAGAATGTGTGCTCTGTTGTGAAATTTCCTAAGTTTCGTTTATATATCGAAAACTGGTTCGATCGAATGAGTCTCTCATTCGATCGAACGAGACCTGGTTCGATCGAATCAGTCACTGATTCGATCGAATCAGTTTCTTTTGACATTTTCAGTCCGTTAACTTAGTTTCACGATCGTTATCTTCATATCGAACCATCCTGATAGAACTGGGGACATACACATGACATTTCATGTCCTAACAAACTCCCCCTTGGAGCCAGTTCTATTTACTTACAATCAATCGAGTTCTCTTGCTCGATCGTAACTCCCCCTTGGAGTTATCTCACTCTCTCTTTTCTCAAAGCTAATGGTGCGCATGTTGCATCCACGAACTCCTTTCATCATGAAGTTCTCTCAGGATCAAATGGTCCAGTCAGTCAGACTTACCATAGGTTCCGCATATCCTGAGAAGCTGTCAATTGAAACTTTAGATAAACATTTAAGCACAATCTATCACAATGTTCCAAAACAAATTACATTCAACTCAAAAACAATTACAACCAGAAGATTAAACCTTTCATTACAACAAGAAACAAAATAAACATGACAATTAAGCTTCAGTCTCTTGTGCATACTTCTTCTGTTGCTCTTTCCAATTTGATCCTGCATGTATGTCATAGGCAAAGCAGATCCTAATGACATTTCTATACGTTAAAGCTTGCTCCATGTCTTCGGGGGCGTAGAGAATCTCTGTCTTGTACAGCGTGTAGACGTCCTCCCGTGACAAGTTTGTGAGCCACATAGGATCAAAGATACGAATTGTGCTCCAATTTCCATTGTCGTTGAGCACGATGACTGCTTCATGCAGTCTTCCGTCATAGTACCAATGCCTGAACGCTTTGTAGAAGTCCTGCTTCATCTTTCTTAGAGGAATCTT
This sequence comes from Bidens hawaiensis, assembly GCF_021521415.1. Classification (NCBI taxonomy): domain Eukaryota; kingdom Viridiplantae; phylum Streptophyta; class Magnoliopsida; order Asterales; family Asteraceae; genus Bidens; species Bidens hawaiensis. The sequence goes on from NW_027504891.1 coordinate 122,263, forward strand.
CTTCATCGTGAGTGGTGGCATGTACTTCAAAACAATCTTTGGCCTGTTGGTGATCGGATCGATCTCCCTTTTACTTGTATATCTCTTTGGCCTTTGTGGAGTGATCATCTTCCATTTTGAGCTGTATTCCATTCGCAATACACTCTGATAATACGTTGCAAATGGAGATGAACTTGCATAAAGCATATCAAGATAGTTAAGACGGTTTAGATCAAAAGTAGGAAGAGTCTTCAAGTCAGTGATACGTTGAAAGTACTCAACCCCTTTTTCTCTCTTGACAGCAATGCAATTAAGATCCTTCAGACACGCCCAAGCAATTATTTCACCTGAAGTTCTACGACCCTTCATCTTATAGGACATTGTGTGAGGAATGGTCGGCTTTGCTTGTCGTCTGGACCTTATCTTCTCAAGAATAGCGTTGAAAGCTTTCTTGCACTCTTCAGTTTTCTCAACGAAATCGGCTTGATCTGCATCAGAAGGCTGTTTCATTGTGTTTGACCTTTCGTCAGCCTTCTTCTGTATTTCCTCCTCTGTTACATTTTGAAAGAAGCTTGCCGAGTTAGGAAGATCTTCAGTTTGAGACGTGTAGTACTCTGGATATTCTTCCTGCGTCAAGTCTTCCATTTCGACTTCATCGAATTGAGAGGGATCAGCGGCCGTGGATGATGTTGAGTCAGGTGTAGCAGCCGAAGAAGATGTTTGTTCTGTTGAAGGCAAAGCCAGATACTTGCCTGTTTCTTCATTGTATAGCTCAAACATATGTTCCAGTTCTTCTTCTGTGAAATTGTGAGAAATTTCACCTTCTTCCAAGTCTCCACTTGCGAAGAATTGCTGCTCATCTGGATTGTCCAGTAAAAACGTGAAATATTCCGCTGCTGTTTTTGATTGCAGCGGTTGGACATTAAACGGATCAGCATCACCTGTTTGATTACACAAACACAAAGTAACAACAAATTTAAGTAAACATATGTAATATCATAAACATTAAATACAATATCATTACATATGAAACTAGGTTTACAAACAAATCATTAATTGAAAAGATTTAACATTTAAGTCCTTACTACATTCACTCAAAATACTCTTAACTACCTTCACCTCCATCATCAGAAGAGTCCAGTTCGTCTGTGTCCACATCGACATTGGTTGGACCTTCCAGACGAAGAACATCACCCTTCAGCTCAGTCACTCTTGCTTCAAGGCGTAGATTTGACTCTCTCAGCTCGGTGATCAAAGAACCTTGTTCATTGATCGAAGATCCCTGTTCAGCGACAGTAGCATTTAACTGACTATTTTCAAGCCTGAGCATTTCGTTCTCAGCTTGAAGTTTAGCAATCTGCTCATCTCTGAGCCGATTCTGTTCTTCTTGCTCTGCCTTGAACAGTAACATCTTCATCATCGCCTTGTGCAAATCAGCAAGTTCGGATGCAACCTTTTGAGGTATGGCCATTTCAGGTTGAGCTTGAGGAATAGGTTGTTGAGCTGACTGCGGTGTTGGTGGCTGTGCTGGTTGAGCAGGAGGAGCAGCAGAAGTCCCGACGGATGGTAACATTGAGGGACGCGGTTGATCGGGAAATAAGCTTCGATACTTCCGAGTAACCTTCTTCTTTTGCCTCTTTGCAGGCCTTTCTTCTCCTACATCTATGTCGGCCGGATTTTCCACGGCTCTGACTTCCTCACCAGTTTCCAACTCTTCTTCATTTAGAAACGAATCAGCCTCCTTTTCAGCTTCGGTCCTTGTATCTTCAGGGACCGCCACCTCCTCAGTGTCAGAGTCGTCGCTTGATTCCTGCAAAGGTAAGTTTTCGACGTCTGAGTCACTGGTATCATTTCTCCATTTCCTTTTAGGAGGGGCCCTGTAAGACGGATTCACCAAATGCCCGAAGCATCTTTTGATTGGTGGCCTGGTTGGACGTTCCTTGTAAGATTTGAGACGGTTGAGAGTCTCATTTTTCATGTGGTCCAGTTTCACCACATCACCTTCGTTTTCTTTCAGTAACCCTGGTGCTTGAGTATCGACAATCATTTGCACGAACCGTGGGAACTGTAGAAACTTCTCACTTTTCCCTTGCTTCAACGTGATGTTCTCGACCATATGACCGAAAGTCATCTGAGAGAAGTTGTATGGTCGGTTCATCACCAAAGCAGCTACAGTGAACTGCATGCTTTCCCTCAGCTTGTCAAAGCTGGTTCGTTGAGGGCCCAAGCAGTGCATCACAACGTGTGCCAAATATTTGAACTCGGGGCACAAGTTGGCCTTATGAAGCAGACCGGCATTGAGGTCGCCGTCATACTTCATACGTGCGAAACATCCTCTTGTTGCAGCAGGATGTAGGGAGGTCGGGTCTGATTCATCATCTTCAAATCCACAGACTTCTCGAATGACCTGGGCAGATATAACAATTGCATGCCCTCTAACGGTGGAGCGAATAACCGACGGCACGACTGATTTGTCGTGCGTGGCATTTCTCCAAAATTCCTGTTGGATTGACATTATCGGCTCAATGACCCTCGAGATAGGTCCAAAAATCCTTGACCTCTTCAAAAACTTTATCACCGTTGCAAAGTCTTTCCCGTGGCTCGACTTTTCGTCTAGAAAAGCCACGATGTTGTGCTTGATGGACGTTTTGTACGGGACAACCACTTCTGCAACTTCAGCCATTTAAATCTGTAACCATAAACGTGTTAGAACAAACAGATATCGAAACGACTGAATGCGTTTAAACTTTTCAAATTTTCTGGACTGGTTCGATCGAACGAGCAACACATTCGATCGGATGAGCTATTCATTCGATCGAATGAGATCTGGTTCGATTACAGACAATCGAATGAGATAGAATTTCCCATTGACTTCTGATTCGATCGAACTAGTGATCGAATAAGTCACATTCGATCGAACAAGAGACTCGTTCGATCGAATCAACTGATTCGACTCATTCAAGCAAAATCCAGAAATGAAGAACACCCGAACCCGGAAAACTTAAACGATCAAGAACTCGATCAAAACACGGTTAAAAACATGTAAAACTTACATTTTCGTGATCTACGTGAAAAATCGAATAATATGATCGGATCAAAAAGAGGGTTTGAGGAAAATCAATTTGAGAGCAAAAATCCGTAAAATATTTCGAATAAAACTGATCGATCGAATGAGTTTGAATATTTATACTATTTTTGGACTTATTCGATCGAACGGACTTGTTCGTTTGGACCATTCGATCGAATGAGATTCTATTCGATCGAATGAGTCTCTTCGCAACTGTTTACATTCCTCAACCACTGATTCGATCGAATCTGTTCATTCGATCGAGTTATTCGTTCGAATAGCAACCTATTCGATCGAATGAGGGAAAACATTTGAAAAATAAATTTTTAAATTTCTTATTTCCCGTCCATCGATCGTGATGCCTTTGAACCTGCACGAAAACATAAACTTTTGACATTTGGTTAGTTTTCTTAGATATTTTCCAATCCTGAGATTTTCGTTCCTACAGAACAGATAGATCATAAGACATTAGTAACAATTGAAAAATATCAGGCTCAAACATCCTTGGGTTTTCTCGTCTCTTCATTCTTTCTTTCATGCACAGCCTGTTGCACAGATGAACATTTAGCAACCTGCATGAAGTTTTCTTTCATTCCTACACACTGGATAAACATTTAGTAGGAACAGACAGAGATCAGACTACCTGTCATGATGATTTCTCATCGATTCTCAAACAAACAGAAATAGATAAAATGAGAAAGAAAAAAAATAAATAGAAATAAAATCTTTTTTTTTTTTGGTTTTTATCAAAATATTTACAGGGAGGGACAGGGATCAGACTACCTGTCATGATGATTTCTCATCGATTCTTAAACAAACAGAAAAAAATAAAATAAATTAAAATAAAACTAAAATCTTTTTGGTTTTTATCAAAATATTTACAGAGAGGGACAGGGATCAGACTACCTGTCACGAGAAATAAATAAAATGAAAAATAAATAGAAATAAAATCTTTTTGGTTTTTATCAAACTATTTACAGAGAGGGACAGGGATCAGACTACCTGTCACGAGAAATAAATAAAATGAAAAATAAATAGAAATAAAATCTTTTTGGTTTTTATCAAAATATTTACAGAGAGGGGGACAGGGATCAGACAACCTGTCACGATGATTTCTCATCGTCATTTAAGCAGAATAAAATTAAAGAAAAATTAATTCAGAATAAATTTTTTTTTTTTTTTTTTTTTTTTTTTTTTTTTTTTTTTTTTTTATAATATTCAAACTGAAATAAACAACTGTACAAAAATTTAAAACACATTATTTTTGGTTGAGAAGGATCTATAATAAGAAATCATACAGACGTATATGGCCATCTACTGAAACTTTTTGAGATTTTTCAATACCTTTTTTTTTTTTTTTTTTTTTTTTTTTTTTTTTTTTTTTAACAAGACATAATAAATATTCTTTTTGTGAGAAAGATCCGAACAGGAATCATACTAATTAAGTGACTGTCACACAGATCCGTGTTGAGCTGTATTATGACATAAAGAAACAGGTTGTGAGCATGAAAATAACTTAAAATGGTTTTCATCGTTTCTGTGATACGAGTTAGGTTCAATTATGTCTCAAAATTTAAATGAATAACAACTCAGAGATCATGATGCCTCCTATCTATTCTCAAGGCGTATTTGGCTTTCCCCAAGTCACCTAGAATTGACCTTGACCCATAGTGTCTGATTAAGGTTGTAAGTGTCTTCATCTGCTTCCCGTTTTCTTTCTTACTCCATGATTGAGAAGTCTTGACATTATTAACTCTAGAATGTTTCAATAACTCATAAAGAATAAATTTTTTTTTTTTTTTTTTTTTTTTTTTTTTTTTTTTTTTTTTTATCACATATATAGTTACAAAAACTTCAGAGTAGTAAACAATTGCAAGTCCCGAATCTGGATCACTGCAGTTTCTTCATGCACTATCTTTACGGGAATCAGAACACTTATGGGCTCGTGTATGACTGGGTAATCGCTTTTCTGCCTATCATTCGGAAAGATATATATGAAGACATACAAAACTCTTAAGGAGTTTCCACGTAAAATCAAGTAGATTTAGTTTGTATCACATCTACTTTTACGCACCATAAAAAGCTATCATGACACACAATGACTGTTCTAAAGCCTTTTAAGCCTAATAACTTCACTAGTTAAGCACACAGAATCAGTATATCTATCGTTTTCCAAGGTTGGATCAATTTCTCATTTTATGAATATATAAGAATGTCTTTAAAAAATAACGTTTAAATTATTTCGCCCCGATCAAGTCAAAGTCTTCAGGTAAACGGCTATCCTGAAGATCCAATGGATCAACTGGACCGACCACATACGAGTATGTGTCCTTCTAACTCAGTATAACCGACTAATTTTCAGCGAAAGAATAAAAACCCATCAAAACTCGCCCCAATCACTTTCAGTCATCTGGTTAATGGCTATCCTCATAATCTACTAGTAGAAGTAAGGACCAAAACACATCCGAAAATGTGTCCATCAAACTGAGGTAACCGACATAATTTTAAGCGATAGTGATGTATAAAAATTTAAGATAAGAGAAATGAAAATAAGCTGTACAAATCTTTTTGATGTCTCAGTATGATAGCGTCTGTGTACTATCATCTTTCTTATAACAAGATCAACTTCTCAAAATTTTGAAAATTTTATATTGTTTTTGGTTTTGTTTTTGGTTTTTCTTGAAACCTTTCTCCCCCTAAAATTTATAAAAAAACAAAATCTTTTTGGATTTTTCAAATTTTTAAGAAAAGAAAAAATGAAAACAAATTAAATGATATCTTCAGGAACTTCATCTGATATACGTTTAACGCCGTTGATCTCTAGTAAATATAAAAACCGTGGTTTATCAAATGCTTTAGTGAAGAGATCAGCGCGTTGTTCCTGAGTGGGGATTTTTATCACATCGATTAACTTCTTTTCGTAACAGTCACGAAGGAAGTGATATCGAATTTCGATGTGCTTCGTTTTGCTAAAATGAACAGGATTTTTGGTAATTGAAATTGCAGCAGAATTATCAATATATATGGGAGTAGTAGAACATTCAATACCGTAGTCACGCATTTGTTGCTGAATCCAAATAACTTGAGAACAGCAACTGGCAGCCGCAATATATTCCGCCTCAGCTGTTGAAGTGGAGACTGACGTCTGCTTTTTGCATTGCCACGTTACTAAACGACTTCCAAAGAACTGACATCCTGCTGTTGTTGATTTGTAATCGAGTTTACAACCACCATAATCCGAATCACTATACGCATGAAGATCGAAGTTGTCATCATAAGGATACCAAAGACCCCAATCTGGAGTACCCTTCAGATAACGCAAAATTCTTTTGACTGCAATCAGATGGGAGACCTTCGGCTTTGACTGGTAACGTGCACAGAGACACGTAGCAAACATTATGTCTGGCCGAGAAGCAGTCAGGTACATTAGAGATCCGATGATCCCTCTATAGTGAGTTGGATTGATCAATTCACCCTTCTCGTCAGGATTAATCCCGTGATTAACCTCTAAAGGAGTTCCCTGTGAAGAAGAACTCAACATCTCAAACCGTTTCAAGATGTCATTGACGTATTTTGTCTGGTGAATGAAGATACCGGAATCTTTTTGATCAACTTGAAGTCCTAAGAAGAACTTCATCTCACCCATGGAGCTCATTTCAAATTTTTCTTTCATCACTTGTTCGAACTCCTTACAAAGTGTTTTATTCGTGGACCCGAAGATGATGTCGTCCACGTACACTTGTACCATAATTAGATCTCCTTCTTTTTCTTTTGAGAATAGTGTGCAGTCAATGGTTCCCCTTCTAAACCCGTTGTTCAGAAGGTGTTTGGATAGTTCTTTATACCAAGCTCTCGGGGCTTGGTGAAGACCGTACAAAGCCTTGTTGAGCAGATAGGCTTTGTCCTTGTGATATGGGTCTTCAAAACCTGGAGGTTGTGCCACATATACAGTCTCTTCGATGTGACCGTACAAAAAGGCACTCTTGACGTCCATTTGATATACTTTGAATTTCTTGAAAGATGCATACGCCAAGAACATCCGGATTGCCTCCAAACGAGCAACCGGAGCATATACCTCATTGTAGTCTAGGCCTTCGATTTGCCTAAACCCTTGGACCACCAGGCGGGCTTTGTTGCGAACAATCACTCCACGATCGTCACGTTTACATTTTAGTACCCACTTAGTGCCAATTTTCTTCTGTCCTTTGGGGAGATCCACCAGCTTCCACACACCAAGTCTTTTAAACTGCAATAATTCCTCTTGCATGGCTGAGACCCAGTTGGAATCCTTTCAGCGCATCGGTGGTGCTGTGTGGTTCTTCTTGTGCTAAGAAGCATTCATGGGCATTAAGAGCAACTGATCCTGACTCCATCATTTCTGTGTAGAGACCAAAAATTCAGCTGTCGCCGAGTTTTGACACCCTGTTGAAAGTCCCCTATAATGTTGTCTTGTGGATGATCACGTTCAGTCCTAACAACCGGATTGTCAGAAACGACAACATTTTGTTCCAAGTTAGTTAAGTTCGGCTCAGGAACTGGAGCGGATTGTGGTGCCTCTGAAGTAGACGTTAGAGGCTGATATGCATTCGGCACTTCTTGATTTGACGATGAAGGTTGTGACGTAACCTGAGTTGGTGCCGATTGTACATCATCTGCTGGAGATTCATCTTCAGATTCAGATTCGGAAGATTCTTGAACTTGATCGCTAGACTCTGTGGAGGAAGATGATGACGGACCAGGATGAGTTGAAGATTGCAAAGATTCATCAGGAGGTGCATTTTGCGCCTCATACATCATTTGAATAGCAATCTCATACAGATTGAATGACTTGAACAGTTTGTCATAATCAAACAACCAGTCTTCTCCTGTCCCCTTGGCTGGTTCTGTGTAGCGTTGAACATCGACATGGTACCATTCTTCAACTAATTTTGTTGTTCTGTTGAAGACCCTTTTGAGAGGTATGCTGTAACCCAGAAAATAGCCGTTGATGATCTTTGAGGGGACTTTCAACAGGGTGTCAAAACTCGGCGACAGCTGAATTTTGGTCTCTACACAGAAATGATGGAGTCAGGATCAGTTGCTCTTAATGCCCATGAATGCTTCTTAGCACAAGAAGAACCACACAGCACCACCGATGCGCTGAAAGATTCCAACTGGGTCTCAGCCATGCGCTGAAGTAAATATTTTGATAAAAACCAAAAAGATTTTATTTCTATTTATTTTTCATTTTATTTATTTCTCGTGACAGGTAGTCTGATCCCTGTCCCTCTCTGTAAATAGTTTGATAAAAACCAAAAGATTTTATTTCTATTTATTTTTCATTTTATTTATTTCTCGTGACAGGTAGTCTGATCCCTGTCCCTCTCTGTAAATATTTTGATAAAAACCAAAAAGATTTTAGTTTTATTTTAATTTATTTTATTTTTTTTCTGTTTGTTTAAGAATCGATGAGAAATCATCATGACAGGTAGTCTGATCCCTGTCCCTCCCTGTAAATATTTTGATAAAAACCAAAAAAAAAAAAGATTTTATTTCTATTTATTTTTTTTCTTTCTCATTTTATCTATTTCTGTTTGTTTGAGAATCGATGAGAAATCATCATGACAGGTAGTCTGATCTCTGTCTGTTCCTACTAAATGTTTATCCAGTGTGTAGGAATGAAAGAAAACTTCATGCAGGTTGCTAAATGTTCATCTGTGCAACAGGCTGTGCATGAAAGAAAGAATGAAGAGACGAGAAAACCCAAGGATGTTTGAGCCTGATATTTTTCAATTGTTACTAATGTCTTATGATCTATCTGTTCTGTAGGAACGAAAATCTCAGGATTGGAAAATATCTAAGAAAACTAACCAAATGTCAAAAGTTTATGTTTTCGTGCAGGTTCAAAGGCATCACGATCGATGGACGGGAAATAAGAAATTTAAAAATTTATTTTTCAAATGTTTTCCCTCATTCGATCGAATAGGTTGCTATTCGAACGAATAACTCGATCGAATGAACAGATTCGATCGAATCAGTGGTTGAGGAATGTAAACAGTTGCGAAGAGACTCATTCGATCGAATAGAATCTCATTCGATCGAATGGTCCAAACGAACAAGTCCGTTCGATCGAATAAGTCCAAAAATAGTATAAATATTCAAACTCATTCGATCGATCAGTTTTATTCGAAATATTTTACGGATTTTTGCTCTCAAATTGATTTTCCTCAACAGGAGCATCTGACTATTTATGGGCCAACCAAGTTTAATTTATTGTCCGCATTCTGAAGATTCTGCTTTGTGGAGAGAATCTGAGTTTGAGTTATTGTGGGGTAGTCAGGAGCATCTGACTATTTATGGGCCAATCATGTTAAATATTTATTTTCCGCATGTGAGAATTCCGCTTTGTGGAGGGAATTCTGTTGAAAATTGGTGATTCGCAATCACGAAGTTAATGATGTGTCTTTGTCTCCGATGATGAATCTGCATACAAACTAATCTGTTTAGGGGGAGTAGCTGTGGATTGGAAGTCTCTGTCATTTGTCCAATACATGTTGGTGAAGTAACCGTGTGGGTGAAGATTCGCCGATAGTAAGTCGCGCAGCGGAAGCGTGCATGTATTGTCATGTCTATATATTGGGATACACGTCAACGTCTGAGGGGGAATTTCTACAGTTGGTTGTTTTAAACAGATTATTTAGTCTGAAGATGTCAGCAATGGAGAACACTTTGCATCATTAACCGAGAGTTCAGTCTAAGGGGGAATCTTGCTGCAATGATGGTATTCTTCAACGTGATTATCAAGATAAAGCAGAAGATTTGACTGAAGATTGCAAGAGGTGTCTACAGCAATTCGCAAGCAACGTCCAAGGGGGAATTTGTTGGTGCACATTTTGTGGCCGTCGCTTGGCGAATAGTTTAGAATGTTTATGTTGTATGCTGTACACCTAGGTAGTGGTTCACGCTGAAAGTGATCCATTTGAAAGAGCATTTTCAAATGGATACTCATTCGATCGAACCAGTTTCTGATTCGATCGAATGAGTCTGCCATTCGATCGAATAGGACTCATTCGATCGAATGAGTCTGCCATTCGATCGAATAGGACTCATTCGATCGAATGAGTCCTGACCGAATGGCAGCGGGTATAAATACCAGCTTTCAGTCGTGAACAGGTAAGGTTTTTTCGAGGTTTTTGCGTGCCCGGAGCCCAGGTGCTGTCCGGATGAGGGGGGAGGCCATGCTCGACCTCCCCCTGACATAGATCGTGATTTCTCTGTTTAAACAAGCATGTAACCGTTCGCGTTTATCAATAAAGTGTTTGTTTTTATCTTTGATCTGTGGTTGAAACCTTCCGTCCCGAACCTGCTCGGATCGTCACCGGTCCTACATCATGCTCCGGCCACCTTCCAACGTTGCATGGTGGCCATCTATCATGAAATGACCGAACACTCTACGAAAATTTTCATGCACGACTTCTCAGTCTTCAGAGACTCCTTCTATCATTGTCTGAGAAACCTAGACAGAATGTTAGCTAGGTGTGAAGAAGTAAATTTAGTACTCAACTGGGAAAAATGCCACTTTATGGTCAAAGAAGGCATTGTTCTCGGTCACAAGATATCCCAAGCAGGACTAGAAGTTGATAAAGCAAAATCGAAACCATATCCAAACTTCCGCCACCAACTTTAGTCAAAGCCATTAGAAGTTTTCTAGGCCTCACAGGATTCTATCGTCGCTTCATAAAAGACTTTTCCAAAATTGCTAGACCTATGAACAAACTTCTGGAGAAAGGCACACCATTCGGATTCTCTGAAGAATGTATTGAATCGTTCAACATATTGAAAGACAAACTTGTCAATGCACCAATCATGACTACACCCGATTGGACCCTTCCTTACGAAATCATGTGCGATGCAAGTAACTTTGTAGTTGGAGCCGTACTCGGACAACGCAAAGAAAAACATTTTCACCCAATCTACTATCCTAGTAAAACTCTTAATGATACACAAGAAAATTACACCACAACAGAAAAAGAGTTATTAGCAGCAGTTTTTGTCTTTGAAAAATTTAGATCCTAACTAGTTTTTTCCAAAACCATAGTTTACACCGACCATGCCACCATATGATATCTATTCAACAAACAAGATGCCAAACCCAGACATATCCAATGGATTCTACTACTCCAAGAATTCGATATAGAAGTCAAGGACAAGAAGGGAGCAGAGAATTTAGCCGCATGCCATCTTTCATGCTTAGAATGCCCAACTTCAGAAGAACATCATGAGGAAATTATCGATGACAATTTTCCACACGAAGTTCTTGTGCATATCCAAGCATTAATGAAAGAGGAGGATGAAAGCCCCTGGATTGCCGATTTCGCGACCTATCTAGCTTGAGGAATCCTAATAAAAGGGCTAACTCATCAACAACGGAAGAAATTCTTCTCCGACCTTAAGTTCTACTTCTAGGAAGATCCGTACTTGTTTAGGATAGGTGCCGACCAGGTCATTCGTAGGTTTGTATCAGGAAATGAAGCCTTAAATATTCTCAAAAACTGCCATGAAGGACCAACTAGTGGACACCACAGTATTGCCACCACAATCAGAAAAGTTTTTGATGTAGGATTCTTCTGTCGCACCATAAATAAAGACACACATGCTTTAATTCAAGCATGCGATGCTTTTCAAAGAGCCAAAACATCTCAGCCAAAACTGAGATGGCTTAAAAGGGCACTCAAATTATTGAAGGCTTTTTTGTATGGGGAATAGATTTTATGGGCCCATTTCCTAACTCATTTAGGAATAAGTACATCCTTGTAGCAGTCGACTACGTGTCTAAATGGGTAGAAGCACAAGCTCTTCCCACTAACGATGCACGAGTAGTTGTACAATTTCTGAAAAGATTATTTTCATGATTTGGTACTCCAATAGCCCTAATCAACGATAGAGGTACTCACTTCTCCAATGCTCAAATGGACAAAGTCTTAGCACGATATGGAGTTCACCACCAATTGGCAACACCATATCACCCTCAGACCAGTGGGCAAGTAGAAGTCTCGAATCGGGGAATTAAAAGGATCCTCGAAAGAACTATGGGAATGAATCGCAAAAATTGGGCAGAAAAGTTAGATGATGCTTTGTTGGCCCTTATGACTGCCTACAAAACCCCAATAGGAAAAACACCCTTCAAACTTGTTTATGGGAAAGTGATGTGTGTAAAACGATGCTCTTACAACTAAGCTTTAAATTTAGTAAACGAAATTCCTAAAGAAGCCACACAAAACCGGCAAGTGTACCGATCACTAATAGTATAGCACTAAGGAAGTCCGAGTGTCGAACACAAGGACACGTGAACACGTAGCTAATACTTAACCCTAAATAAGACTTACCTAAGAATAATATATTTTAAATTGATTTTTATATTATTAAATACTTAACCTAACTTAATTTAATTAACTTAAAAGACTTAATTTAAGAAAACTGGACGAAAGTGTGAAAATAAGTTTTATCAATGGGAAAAACGTCTACCTAGGTAAGAATCCTATTGAAGGTATAGTAAGCTAATGGATTGTAGAATCTCACGACACCGGTTCCTAAGGAATGACACAACTAAGGTTCCCTCAGGAAGCTAGATTACCTCTCGGTCTCACTAACAAACCCTAACCTATACTTAGTTGATTTTAAGAACAAACCGGGTGACGAATTGTTAACGTGCTCTAATGCCGACTCTCCTCTCGGTCTCACCGACACACTACCCTAATGGCGACAAATACTACGCAACCAAGGATAGAGGAACAATTCAGTTTAACTTAAACTAGGTCAACTAATCGCTCACAAACCCAAACCCGACAAGAACCGAACCCGCTCTCGCGCGATCCTAATCCTAACAAGTAAAAGCTATGAGACGACCCTACTTCCTATCACCTCTCGGTCTCTAAGAAGGTGTCTACCCACTGATTTTAACTAATTAATATACCCAACTTAACCCTACGGTTGTACACCCCGCAAACAATCTCTAAACACAAAGTAAAGAGTTTAAACAAGCTAAAATCAACTAAAACCGATTCAATCAATCAAAGCAAGAGGTAATTGAGTATTATTAATCAAAACACAGACACTAAACACAACCTAATTCAATTTTAAACCAAACTTTACATTAACAATGCAAGTCATGATCATCAACAATCCAATCTACTTACTAAAACCTAACAATAATCATCTAACCTAGGTAGAACTAACTAGTTTAGCCTAACATTAATTTTGGACAGAAGCATATACTTGATTTAAACATCATTAAACTCAACATAAACATAATGAAACTCTTTCAATGATCAAGAACAATCAAACACAAATCAATCTCTAAGTTACTTGCAAAACAAACCAGCAAAAAGATCAAGTTTAACTAGTTAGGGTTCTTGAACAAGAGAACAAAGTTTATGAATGAATACTTATGATTATAAGCTGAGTTTATGAATGTATGAGACCCGTAGCTGCTGTAGCAAACTGCCCTCGGTGTTCTTCTTCTCTTCCAGCCGCCACTTAGCCACTAAACCCTAGCCGCCACTTGCTTTTCTTCTTTCTTCCTTGCTGCCCAAATCCGATCGGAACTATGTAGAGAGTTAAGGTTTTTTCTTTTTTTATTATTTAATATAATATGGCATAAAAGGCTCTAATTTGTGGGCTTGGGTCGGGCCTTGACTTGTAGATTTAAAACTTGACCAAATAAGCCCCTCAAGTCTTCAAACTTAACTCTTTTTCACCAACTTTCATAACCTACAAGTGAATATTCAATCTTTGTAAAAATAAGCATAAACAATCCATAAAACTTAATAATTAAACTAATAAAGTACGTAAATCATGATAAAACTCTATGGAAAGTAAGTGTGTTTTACAACACATCAGAAAGCATGTCATCTACCTATATAATTGAAACACAAAGCTTACTGGGCTCTTAGAGTAGTAAATTTTGATATAATGCCCGTCGGTAAAAACCGGGAAGATCAAATTCACGAGCTCAAAGAACTAAGAGCACTGACATATGAAAATTCCTGGTCTTACAAAGAAAAGGCTAAACGTTTACATGACGCCCATTTAAAAGGAAACAAAAGGTTTCAAGTGAGCGATCGTGTACTTTTATATAACACACGTTTGCGTCTTTTCCTAGGACTACAGAAATCTCGTTAGACGGGCCCATACGTAGTTGAATCAGTTTTTGACTATGGGACAGTCGAGATTTCAAATTCTAACGACCACAAGTTCAAAGTTAATGGACATCAATTAATACCATACATCAATGGACCTTTCGAAGCGGTCTCAGAGGTAGTAATCCTCCACCAAAACCAATGAACATACTGGAAGTAGGGTCTGGCCAAGACCCTCATTAAACCAGGCCTTATATATATATGATCCTTTGTTTTTTTAAAAAACAAATAGAGAGTGTGTGTCAAAACACGGGGGCGTGCCTCAGTTGGCACGACCCCTTGCCACAAAGTGCGGGCCGGAATCTTCGCTGTAAAAATCTTAGTCACTCTGGTTTGTAACAGAATTGTCCGACCCAAAGAACGGGGCCGTTCCACCTCCTACACGGGGTTGTGCCCCAACCTACAGTGCAGTTGCGGATTTTTAAATAAAAAAAAACAACTTCCTCATAACATAACCCTAAAAACCTATTCCGTCTCTATCCGAAAACCTACGAACCAACCCCAAATATTCCATTCCTTGCTTCAAACATTCAATTTCCAACAAAAGATGGAAAAATATGGGGATGACGACCATTCTCTCTTAGTTTTTCCCGAGAACATGACACGAGATAGGCTTGCCAGAAAAAGATTAGGATACTTGAACAACCGTTACCCAGAGCCAAAGTTCTACGCATGTATCGACACATTGGAACAAGTAAACCAACTGGGAAGGTATATGAATCTCGTTAAAGGGCCATGGGCATGTGTTCTCAGACAAAGGGGAAAATCAGTAACTGAACTGACCAAGGAATATCGGGCCTTATTCTCAATAAAAATGAAGGACTTGTACATGTGGGATGAATAAGTTATCGAGTTCAAGGTCGGAGGATTATGGTACAATACTTCGGTCACACAGCTCGGGATCGATATGGGCATTTATACATCCGATGAGACGGATCCCCCCCCTATGGTACGAGGCTATGACAACTTTTGCAGATGAGAATGTTGATGATTCAAGTGAACTAGGAAACACCAGGATAGAAGCATGAGAACAGTTGAGTTATGGAGATAAACAATATTATCCAAGCAGCACCAAGAGCACCGCCTTACGCGACCCACTGATGAAGTACATCCACCGCCTCCTGAGTCACACTGTTACTTAGCATGGCCAGAGCGAGGGAGTCGTAGGATTGAGGGATTTGTGGGTTCTTTATTGCATCAAGAACAAGGTACCATGCAATATCATGTACCTGTTTTGTCAACTATTTAGAACAAATGCAAATAGCCCAAATACCCCGATATTTGGTGGTGCATGGATATATAAGCTCTACAAAGCTTATGGTGCAGACAAGGAAGGAACACGTAGCCCCAGCTCGATCCCACTCGACCTCAACCTTTGTATCAGTATACAAATGGTCCAGCAAATTAGCAGAAACCCAGAACAGTGGAGGTTTCAGGATGCCCTCAACCAGATTTGGGATCCTGAGGACCTTGCTGAGATGACCATCCAGGACATACCAAAAAGAAGGACCGGATCACCAGCACGTCAGACCGCCGCCGCACTTACTCTCAGCAGGGTGGCCCTTCATCATCAGGATCCGGCCCCAGCTCGTCATATCATAGCCAATTTTCTTTTGAGAGGCTATACAGGCTTATTGACCAGTGCCAGGCTCACACCACCACCTCTTTTGACAGGTTATCAGGACAAATTTCTAATTCTAATGCACAACGAGCCACAGAGTACGCAGAGACGAGGCAGGAGATTCTTCAGTTGGGTGAGCACATGGATAGGTAGTGGGGACCCTTTGACCCAGAGCATCAGCAATGGTAGGTCTAGTATGGGCATGGGCATGGGTGGTAATACTTATTTGACATTATTATTATTATTATTATTATTATTATTATTATTATTATTATTATTATTATTATTATTATTATTATTATGCTTGTTCGATACAATTTCTATTTAGTTGTTTGTTTGTTTGCTACTTATTATGACCGGGGGTGCCGAGACATTTGATGATGGACATACTTAGCCCGTGTGGGCAGGGTATGGATGATTTCATACCCAATTTTCAGTAGAATTATGCTTTGGTAGTTTTTTGGTTGTGTGCAGTCTTTATTATTTAGGTACACTACAAGAAAACATACGGAAAACAGGAGACGCTCTGTCGAAATTTCGTTAGCCGTAGTGATGTTCCTTTTGGTTTTACCCACCATACTATATACGAATCTTATTATGAACATTTTTATGAATCTTTTCACATTGAGGACAATGTGAGATTGAAGTGTAGGGACGGGAATTACTTGACCAATTGTTTGCTCAAATAATTATAAGATTCTCTAATAAACAAAAAATTTTGTAGCAAACAAATATTATTTTTATGACAAAACCAAAAGAAAATCCAAGAAAACGTTTTGCAAATAACTAACTAAAATCTACTATAAACAAAAAAGTGAAAAGAAAAAAAGTAAAAAGAAGTTTTTGTAATATTGAGAATAAATATATGCAAAATATGTCGTTTATACCCAATCCCTCTGTTACTGTGAGATAAATCTCATACCATATAAATATTTTTTCAGAAGCTTTGAGTGAGTCATATTTTTCGTGTGATTTAGAACTTATCGCAAATGTTCATATCAAGACCGCACGAAGCATTGTATAAAGAAGAAGGTAATATTATCACAATTCCCTCAAATCATTCTCCAAATTACAACACAATACCCAAAAACCTTACCACTTTATCCCTCTCACTGGTAAAATACAACACTGGTCTTTTACCGAAAGACCATAAAGAACTGGAAATGAATTCTTTTTGTAAGGACCCGTTACCGGTGCCCTACTCTAGCGTCGGATTTACTCATAAACACAGTTCTATAATCAGAGTTAATTAAAACTTTTCGCGGAAACGTTAACTTCAACCATTCGTTACAAAAACATTTAATCTTTTCTTAAAAACCATAACATAAAACGTCATATTTAAAACACCATCTCTTACATCTTAAGATGCCAGCCGTTCAATCCATGCCACGTGCCTTCCTCATGCTAGCTCTTTAGTCTAATCACCTGCGTGCATACTAAAAGTCAGCTACGCTGAGTTAGTTCTAGTTAATCAAGCAACTTATCATACAACCGCTTCATACATGTATATACATGTCCGAAGACACGTAGTCGTCTATCTAACCTGCTCACCTTACCGCTAGCCTCTTTATTTACCCCTACAGCTTAGCCACTTGATTACGGAAGCACATTGAGGCTTGCCCTCCCATGTACTTACGTATTGCCACTTATTTAACGAAGGCATGTAGAGGCATACTCTCCCACGTACCATCGTCATGCCACTTAATAACGAAGACACGTATAGGCTTGCCCTACCACGCTCTCACACCATGCCACTTTAATAACGAAGGCACGTATAGGCTCACCCTACCATATACTATCGTCATGCCACTAACACCTTACTAAACCCCTCCCCACTTCTATCACACTCTACATCTACTTATCTATAACACACTCACTCTCAGTTCATCATTACAGAAAAAACAAGTTGCACACAATATATATACACACTTATAACCACTTAACAGTCACACTCCTTGGCGTTACATGCAATATCCGAAGATCGCTCACGCACCGACAAACATTACCTTCCCTGTCTATACGTGCAATATCCGAAGATCGTTCACGCATCGACAAAAATCTATTTATAACATCTATATATATAAATCATATCAAACATTATAGCATACACATACCACTTAAGGTAAGTGTATTCACACTTCACATCGAGTATGCACACAGCCCCGAAAACATAACAAGGAATTGGGGCTAGAACTCACCTGAACTCGATTCGTTCACCGTCAATGGTTATCCCTTTCTTGATCTATGCACGACTGACTATTTAAAAAATGAAATATTAAATACCGCTCTAACCATGCTTATTGCTCACTTAATTAGTTTTAAACGTTTAAGCCGGTTTTAATTCATTAAATCTTTACCTGGTTAGTTAATCATTACTCATTAACCTTTAAGGGTATCGTCCATAAATTAATAAAGTCCAAGGGCTAATACGTAATTAAACCATTCTATCTTAAATCCAGGGACCATTTCTGTCAATACTTTATAGTCTAATTTGTTATTCACAGCCTGATTCGTTATCTGAATAACGAATCATCTGTAACGAACTGGATGAGCAACGAATCACTTGATTCGTAATCTAACATATCGAACTGACTTTCCATAACGAACTGACTTTAACGAATGATAATCACTAACTGCTTAACGAATTGAAGCTAGTTCGTTACTTTTTCTTAGTGAATCAACATAACAAATTACCACTAATTCATTATTTCTCCTAAACGAATTGCTTAGCGAATTACATAAAGAACTGTTTCCATTTCGTTGCTTTCCCTTAACGAATTGAATAACGAATTGCCTTCTAATTCGTTAAGTCTCCTCTAACGAACTAGGGTTAGGTCAGAAACATTTTCTGACATCCCCACTGTTCCGGCGCCGCCTTTCCAGCACCGCATTTGCCGGAAAAACGGGATCTCGCCGGAAAAGCGAGATCTCGCTTGTTTCACCACTATTTTCACCGTTTTTCATCCCGTTCGATCCTGATCTGAGCTAGGGTGATTCCTAAGCTCATCTTTTGGTCGGTTTATACCCGATTCCATCCGGATCTCGTGACTTTAAAGATTTAAGGTGTCGGCTCGTCGTTTCGCGATTAGAACTAACAGGTTTGGATCCATACAATATCATACTATCATTACCTCGGGTCGGGATCGGCTCTTCTTGGTGATTTCAGCTAGAGAGAGAAAGTAGGAAGAGAGAGAGCTAAGTGTGTGTTTTGGGTGGTGTTTGGAATGGAATGGAAATAATGAATTAATTGGTAATTAAGGTTTATATATTATGGATCATGGGCTTAAGCCCATGGTCTATCCTCCTTCCTTTCAAATGCAAGTCCATTACCCATATTACTTAACCCAACACAAGCCCAACTCATAATAACTCCTACTTTATTTTATTATTTCTCCACTAACCCGAGTAAACTTTTCCACCAGTATTGAATAATATAATTAATATTATTTTAGAAATTTCGGGATGTTACAAGTCTTCCCCCCCCCCCCTTAAAGAGGTTTCGTCCCCGAAACATAACCTATTCCTTGTAAAAGGGTTCTTGTATTCACACGCTTTATTGAATCGCCTTGGCTTTATGGGTTACCCTTCTTCCTCCTGACTTGCAGTCATCGAGTGGTGGTAATGTGTTTTAGCTATTAAGGTAGCTTGTCCGTGAGGCCCTCGATGTACCAAGTCTCGTCTCGTTATCCCAAGGAACCTTGCTTTATATAATAACGCTAACGCCTAAGGCAACGATTTATCTCCACACAACTATTTATCACAACCAACATGCATTCAAGATAATTCATAAGTCATTCATACATAATCACAAGAGATCACAGGTCATTCATAAAACATAAAAAGGAAATCGTTCAAGCTCGCTAAACAAACATAGGTTCAACTGTAACATAAAACACCCCTTAACAGTACTAACATAAAATAACTGTGACTAGCCACTTATTCCCCTGCAACCTTCTCAGTAGCTGATAGACCATCCTCTCACGTGTCTCCCCTTCTCCCCTCCACCGCTACGACTTCTTCGCATTCTCTAGCTATGTGACCTGACATACCACACTTGTAATATTTCTGGCCCTCGGTGCATTCACAAGAGATGTTTCCCTTCTTCCCGCACCGATTGAACTGGTTTGAGCCAGCCTTGCATTCTCCCAAGTGCATTTTCCCGCACACCTTGCATGTCTTCTTGCCTGCAATCTTCTGTGTCTTCTCCCCCGCATACTCCACGACATCTGCAGTCCGTTTGGTTCATTTCCCTTCTTTCTTATCTTTCACTTCCACATCATCCGCCGCCAGATCATCATAAACCACCTCTACTAACTCCACTGCAGACTCAAAGGTAGTAGGTTTGTTAGCCCTGACTAACGTGCATACACTTACCACTTAAGTTAAGTGTATTCACACTTCACATTGAGTATGCACACTACCCCAAAAACATAACAAGGAAGTGGGGCTAGAAACTCACCTGAACTCGATTACGTTCACCGTCAATGGTTATCCCTTACTTGAGCTGTGCATGACTGACTGTTTAATAAATGAAATATTAAATACCGCTCTAACCATGCTCATTTCTCACTTAATTAGTCTTAAGTGTATAAGCCGGTTTTACTTCATTAAATCTTTTCCCGGTTAGTTAATCGTTACACATTAACCTTTAAGGGTATCTTCCATAAATTAATAAAGTCCAAGGGCTAATACGTAATTAAACCATACTATCTTAAATCAGGGATCATTTCTGTTAATACTTTAAAGTCTAATTCGATATTCACAGCCTGATTCGTTATCTGAATAACAAATCATCTGTAATGAACTGGATGAGTAACGAATCACTTGATTCGTCATCTAACATAGCGAACTGACTTTCCATAACGAACTGACTTTAACGAATGATCATCACGAACTGCTTAACGAATTGAAGCTAGTTCGTTACTTTTTCTTAGCGAATCAACATAACGAATTACCACTAATTCGTTATTGCTCCTTAACGAATTGCTTAGCGAATTACATAACGAACTGTTTGCATTTCGTTGCCTTACCTAAATGAATGGAATAACGAATTGCCTCATAATTCGTTAAGTCTCCGCTAACGAACTAGGGTTAGGTCAGAAACATTTTCTGACATTCCCACTGTTCCGGCGCCTCCTATCTGGTGCCGCATTTGCTAAAAAAATGGGATCTCGCCGGAAAAGCGAGATCTTGCTTGTTTCACCACTGTATTCACCATTTTTCATCCCGTTCGATCCAGATCTGAGCTAGGGTGATTCCTAAGCTCATATTTTGGTCGTTTTATACCCGATTCCATCCGGATCTCGTGACTTTAACGATTTAATGTGTCGGCTCGTCGTTTCGTGAACTGCTTAACGGGTTTGGATCCATACAATATCATACTATCATTACCTCGGGTCGGGATCGGCTCTTCTTGGTGATTTCGGCTAGAGAGAGAAAGTAGGATGAGAGAAAGCTAAGTGTGTGTTTTGGGTGGTGTATGGAATGGAATGGAAATGAATGAATTAATTGGTAATTAAGGTTTATATATTATGGATCATGGGGTTGAGCCCATGGTCCATCCTCCTTCCTTTCAAATCCAAGTCCATTACCCTATTACTTAACCTAACACAAGCCCGACTCATAATAACTCCTACTTTATTTTATTATTTTACCACTAACCCGAGTATACTTTCCCACTAATATTGAATATATAACTAATAGTATTTTAGAAATTTCGGGATGTTACATTTTGGATTTCAATTTCCTTTGTGCATACATTTCGCAAAACCTAGGTTGCCTCCAGAACTTAGGGAGAGAATCTTTCTCTTTGGAAATGAGGTGAGGAAAAAGTGGCGCCAAGACGAACAAAGGCCTCCAGTTTCCAAAAGCACAATGAAAATAAGAGCAAAAAGATACGAATGATGCTTAGGATGTGGCAACTGGTCCCACGAAGGAAGATGTAGAAAAAGTCAAACTCAGTCTCAACATGAATATACCGAACTAATGAGGGTTGGGGCTATTAGGCTCAAAGACGAATGATCCATTAGAGTTGGAGCTATGTTCGGAGCATGATTGAGGAAGAACTGATCCACATCCTCAACAAAATTGGTCTTGACGATCTGACCTTAAAAGAGTCGCTAGGATTGTAAAAAAAAAATAAATCATCAGCAATCGGGAGAAAGGAGCTAACCATTGAAGACATCTTAAGACTCCCGACAATCAGCAGAAGTTGTATTTACCATCCTCACCATCATTAACCTAAACCATTGAACCACCACAAAATACCAAATCCCTATTCACACAAAACCAACCCACATTACCTTCTGATCTATGCAACTCTTTAAAAAAGGTGGAGATTTGAACTTGTTACAAGCTTATTTATCACATGTCACATTTTGGCTAAGAGTGTTCACATACATACATCATAGGTATGATCATATATAAAAACCGAGTGTGAGTGAAAATTGTGAGAATGTGATGTTTTGCATAAACGGAAGCTCATAAAAACAAATTGCCTTTTTATATATCACTGCATATATCCCTATGATTTAAGGTTGGTTATTTTGTTCCCATCTTCTTGAAACTCTGTTGGGGATGTTTAAGCTTTGGTTCTAACTTGCTATTTTTAGAGAATATTTATAAGTAGTTTGCTTGAGGACATGAAAGGTTCAAGTGTGGGGATGTTTGATGTATATAAAATTATACATCTTTATAGAATCAAATAATCTCTAAAATCTGTAACTTCTATCGAATAATATAATTCAAATAGCTACTTATCATGTTAAAATGTATTTTCAGGTAAACCCAAGGCTCAAACGAAGAAACAAACGAAAAGCCAAAGAAAAATCAAAGAAAACCCAATAAAACACTGAAGCACGCCCCATGCTTCACTACACACACCCCAATGCTTTTCTGTGCAAGAAAAGACAAAAATCTGCAAGAGAAAGACAAAATGCTAGACAGATGGTGTAAGGCCCTGGTCCCGGTGCCCTACATTTCATGTCGGATTTACTCATAAACACAGTTCTACAAATCAGAGTTAATTAAAAACTTTCGCGGAATATAAACTCAACCCATCATTACAAAACATTCCAATCTTGTCTTTAAAACATAACATAAAACACCATATTTAAAACATAATTTCTTCCATCTTCATATGCCAGCCGTTCAATCCACTCCATGTGCCATTCTCATGCTAGATCATTAAACATGTTTACCTGCGTGCATACTAAAAGTCAGCTACGCTGAGTGAGTTCTAGTTAATCAGGCAACATACAATACCTTCACATATCGTACATATATACGTATCCGAAGATACATATTAATGCTTAACCTGTTTCCTTTCTTACATACATACATATATACGTATCCGAAGATACATAATAATACCTTGTCCTTAAATATCCATAAGAGGAACATTACACAACATTCATTACAGGAATATCTACTAAAGTCCATAAAAGGAACACTATATATTATCCATAGAAGGAACAACTTGTATTATCCTTAGAAGGAACACTAGATATTATCCATAGAAGGAACAACGTGTACTATCCATAGAAGGAACAACGTTTATTATCCATAAAAGAAACATTCACTTAATCATATAATATCCATCTTAGAAACACTAATGGGGTCCACAGCTCTTATCTACGCTGTTACATTCCACGTCTATGTCCAAAGGAAGTTAGAGGAATTTTCCATCCTAACTCACTATGTCAGACGTAGCTTGTACCCCATGTAAACAATCATACCACATCATAACATACAGACGCACTGGTCATCCTTCACATTAATCTTCTAACGATCAACTTCCCTGACAATACGTGCAATATCCGAAGATCGTTCACGTACTGACAAGCATTCATTTATCTCTTCAATAACTTTCACATAAATCATATATGGCATATAATTACCACTTAAGGTAAGTGTATTAACTAATCACATTGTGTATGCACACATCCTCGAAAATAAAACAAGGAAATGATGCTAGAAACTCACTTGAACTCGGTTCCTCTCAGAGTTAATGATAACTCCTTTCTTTAATTGGGCACGGCTAACTGTATAACAATTACACTTATCAATTTACTATTACTATACATATCATATTTCTAGTTTAATATACCGCTCAATGAATGGGGTTCGGGAGCAGCACCCTTGGCAGCGGGGTATAGGGGCAGCAGCCCCTGGCAGGGTCTAACAACAGTCCTTTACTAAAATTTCATTAGCATTCTTAAATTATAATTTTACTTGTAACTCATTTGTTATGACGAATGGGCTCAGATTAAGCATCATTCGTGTAACATTCGTTACTTTTCAAACCCGAAAATCCGACCCGTTTTAAATTTTCGGTTTCATTTAAATATATATATATATATATATATATATATTTCAAGTTCCGTTCTATGTATTCCTATTATGTTCGCCAACTGAGACATTTTGATGTCTCGGTGTGTTCGTAGTTTTTTTTTTGTTTTTTAATATCTATACAACATTTTCGATAATTTAATTATAATTATGACGTTTTATCATCATTATTCATTTACGTTCTATTTCGTGTAATTCATTAACAAAGTTTAAAGTTTTAACATGTTATTTAATCGAGTCCCGAACTATCCGAGTATAATACGAACATATTTCCAAATCCTTAACCTTTAATTCATTTATATAACATTTAAAAGTATAAGGTTCAAATGGTAATTTAAGTTTTATTATGTTTTAATAGAGAATGAAAGTAAAGGGGTTGATTGTGTAAATAAATCAAAATATATAATAATAATAATAATAATAATAATAATAATAATAATAATAATAATAATAATAATAAATATGTAAGCAGCAGCCCATCCCGTCTCCTTCTTCGGTTTTCCGACGAGACTTCCGGCAGCCTGAATCGGCGCCGGAGTAAACCAAACGCCCCACTCCGTTTGATCCGGTAAAATATTCTAAATGACTTCTCCTCAAACGACGAACAATAATATACAATTTATTTCGCCATTTAACTCGTAATTAACTCGTATTAAATCGACATCCACCGGATTATACTTAAAATAATAATAACTCGAATTTAAACACCGAATGTTCCAATTGACACTATAAATAGAACCTACTCGTTCATTTAAACTCGCTCACATATTCATCTCCATCAAATATACACTTTAAACCTTATAAATTGTTCTTCGAAAACCGTTTCCGGTCACCTCGCCATTCACCCTCATTCTAAAGTTGTTACAGGTAAATATTATATGATATTGATTCGTTTCTAGCTAATTAACAAAACCCCTAACATCAAGCTAACAATCATGGAGCCGTTTATCGTAACTGAAACCTAGGGTTTCTAAGGAAGATGAAGAACATGAAGTGTTTTATTTAAATTATTTTTCTGCTAGTTTTAACAAAAGAAAAGATGGTCTACTGGTTGAGACATCTTTGTTGGCCACAAGGACCCGGGTTCGAATCCGGGTCAGGCCGTTTTTGTCTTTTATTTTCTTTTTAAACATTTTTCTATTATATAATAAACCAAATAAAATTTATAAAAATTATATTAAGTATTAAATTATATTTATCATTTTGACACCTAACAACCAATCTTTCAAACTCGTTTAAACACGTTTAAAATATATATATTGCTTTGTCCGTTAAACTTTATAATCCGTTAACACCTTTGTTTTCAAAATAAAATAGTAACACCAATATTTACATAACCCTTATAATATTCAAACTTGATATCAATCTCATAATCTAAACTATATTAAATACATAATTTATTAACAATTCGTTAAAATTCTTTAAGATTTAACAATAATATTAAATTATCAAAACGCCATAAAATGATAAAATATACATTTAAACACTTCTAATCCCCGACAAATTGATTTATTTACTTTTACTAGTTGTTAGTTAATATTTGATTTTGTAATTTTAATTCTAGTTCGTGACGTTCAATTGCTTCGGTTTCATTTACGCACTTCGTTTTATTTCAAGTTTGTCTTCAACTTCAAGGTGAGTTTCTCACACCCCCTTTTTACCTTTTTTTAACTACTTTGGGGGTAGCATATATATCCTATCAACAATTCATTTTCGTTTATTCATTATTTACAAACTACAATTCGCTACATGGACTTGTGTGTTTACTTGTTACTTGCTACAAATTACTTGCTCATTGATTACTTCAAGATAGTATGATCATACGCCCCCCTTTGCGCTCAATACATTTGTTGTTATGAGTGGAAAAGGGTCTCATTATCCGAGTACGTTGGTGCACAATCCCAACTGGAAAGTACCTTACTTGCGCTTATCTGAGTACGTTGGTGCACAATCCCAACCGGAAAGGATCTTACTTGCTCATTTACACTTGTTCATGGAATTGTAGATTTTTATGTACTTATATCAAAACTTGTGTGAACTCACCAACTATTCATATAGTTGACATTATTTTATATATATGCTACAGGTACATCTATTCGAAGTTGACACATGAAGAAGACATTTGAACTTAGGGTATATCAATAAATGAAAAAATTGTGAAATTGTTCTTGTAATTTTCCATGTATTTGTTGTTACAAGCTTGTGTACTTGATGTTTAAAACCATTAATGATAATATTGTCACTTAATAGTGTCACATGTGTTTTGGGCAATCTGTACGTCACACTCAGGCGTTTTCGCTTTAGCTGGGGTGTTACAATTCTCTATCCCATTCGTTATGACGAATGGTTCTATTCGTTATAACGAATGGTTTGATCAGAGACGAATGAATGGGTAACGAATGAATCAGGCCATTCGTGATTTCTTTGAGATGAATGAAAGGCTCATTCATTATAGGAACATACGGATGTATCTATAACGAATGGTTCCATTCGATGTCTCCTCATGGTGAATGAATTGATAACAAATGACGAATGCTATTCGTTAATTCTATAAGATGAATGACAGGTTTATTCGTTATAAAAATACACGAATATATCTTATTTTCTAAGACTACTTAACGAATGATCAGGCATTCGTTTGACATAGCGAATGAGCATTAGACTTAACCAATCTTTGACTCATATGTCAAAGTCAAATTCGTCAAGAACAACGATGGTCAACAGGTACCAGATCTATGATTAACCTTCAAATCACGATGAACCAACACAAATTTGGTATCATTTGACTCGGATTTACAGCCCCTACTAACCCTAATCATCCAAACATCACGTTTTATTGGTGCGTTTGACCAATATGTGAAACCGGTTCTTTATGTTATCAATTATAGCATCAAACGTTAACGAATTTCAATGTGAATCGTTTCCTTTGATTCGTTTTTACCATATATATACAGATCTAGGAATACTAAGTGAGCTGAGCATAAACGACCAAGTTTTCATTATAAAACATACCTTTAACGAATCATTTTCACGCACACGATCTAGTCTTGATGTATGTCTTGCTTGTCATGATGCTCGAACACCAATAAATTGGGTCTTTTCCATCGAATCTTGGTCCGAGATGAAGGAAATGTGTTTGTGTGTGTTTTTATGTGTATGGAGGCTATGTTGTATAGACGGATGGAAATGGAAAGGATTAGGTTTTAAGAGGTATTTATAATCCCTTAAGCCCATGGACCTTAGGCTCATCTTTCCTTTTTTGGTCCATATTTAATTCCATCTAATTAGCCTACTTAACATATCCTTATTATTTTATTATTTTTCTACTAATTCAAGAAAACTTTTCCATTATAAATAAATAATATATTAAGTATTATTCTTGAAAATTCCGGGATGTTACATATGGACACAGGGCTGTGTCCCAGCAAGAACGGGGTCGTGGTCACCTTTTAGAAAAGACAAAAAAAATATAACAGATCACCAGAAACACGTGGCCGTGCCCCATGAAGCAAGCCCCCGTGGTGAGTCATCATGTACGATTTTACCAAAAATTAAATGTGATTGGACATCTATACACGGGGGTGTGCCTCCTCCTACATGGGGCCGTGCCTAGTCCTCCAGACTTCCTATAAATAGAGGAGCATGTTGCATTCATTTGGTGTGCTTGAAGAAAACATTCTATACGAGTTTCGCTTATAAAAACACCCACATTGCACTCCTATTGAAGATATTGTGGAGAGTTTAAAGGCTTTGAGATCATCATCATCATCATAATCATCATCATCATCATCCATCACCATTGAAGAAGGGAGATTCATCCATATTTGGTTAGATTGTTCTAGTTTGATCATGTGTTTGTTATCTTCATCTCTTTTAATGTTCATAACCATTCTCATTATGAGCTAAACTCCATTTACCATCTAATTTCTATGAAGAAGCTTTGTTTTACTTGATGATTATGTTGAACATGTGATTTAGTTTGGTAAAGTACATGGTTATTTTGCAATTATCCTCTAATGAAGAAATGTTTTATCACCTTAACTCAATACATTAAGGTTGATGATTAATAATCATTCATAATTCACTCATGTTCTTGGGGACTAGAAATGGTAAAAAGAATACATTTATAACTTATTGAAGATAAAACATGGATCCTTATATCGTACTTAGAAATGATGAGATATAAGTTATGATCTATTTCTCTAGTTTTGATAATTCTAAAATAACATCGTTAACACGATTGCTTAGGTTATCATGCTAGTTAAAGAAATCATATGTTAATGCAATGTGTAACTATAACCTAATTAAATCAACCAATGGGAGGTTATGTGAGTTAACTACAATTACCTGAAGTTGTTAGCATTGGTATTTGAGAAGTCGAAGTCAATCTTAATTTTTATACTTTACTAAACTACTTGCCTACTTAAATTGACATTCTCGTGGTAGCATGAGATTAAGCAAGGATGGACTTGAAAATACGCATGCTAATTTCTTTTATGTCATAGAATATGTCAGTGATGAGGGACTATTCTATCATATATTATTAGGGCAAGTTTATCACATGTTTATTTAATAATCATCAAGAAAGAATGGAGTGGATTCATGATCTTAGATGGTAACCTTCATATAATTGATTTACTCATTTATAATTTCTCTTTTTGTCACCTATATATTATATATAAAGTATTTTTATTAAAGTTTAAAAATCAACCCAAAAAATGATTAAAACTCTCCGATTGAACTAAAACGAAGATTCATTAGTTGAAACATTTGTGTCCACGGATCGATACTTGGTTCTTACTAATAGTATTCTAAATATACGATAGGTACACTTGCCTATTTTGTGTGTGTTTAGTCTTAGTAGAAATCACTTTTATAAATATAAAACACAATCATGTGCGAAAGCTAAATCTCTCACTTTTATATTTTATCACACCGTACACACCACATCAGACAGCTTTAAAATGACTAAGGTAATAATACTTTTTAAAATGAAACTATAAAACATTTTTCAATATGCAAATGGTGGAGTATGTTAGAAGACTCTCCTTCACTTGGATGATGTAAATGTCTAAAATGCATAATCTAGATCGAAACCAATGATGTACCTTTCACTTTTGTTGCTAACATATTCTTTTTGGTTACTGATCGAGAACTTTTCAGGAGGGCACATATTTTAGGATTTCTCCTACTTAAAAATGCTTAATTATGAAGTTTTTATATCATTAACAACCATTGCGCCAAAATGTGAAGACATTTTAGGTATGGCTGGCATATCATGTATACCCATACAAGATAAGACACGAACACGAAACATGTATACATGTACACGACACGAAAACTTATCGTGTACATGTATCCCAAACCCGAAAATGAACCCGTTAATACTAGGTATACACGATAAAACAGAAACATGTTAATACCATGTATAAACGATAAGACACAAACCTGTTAATACCGGACGTGTTGCTGCAAACGTGAGGAGGTCGTACTGCCTGAGAATCAGAGATGTGGAGAGGTAGACCGGAGAATCAAAGGACTGCGACTACTAGAGATTTGTGGAGGGAAAGCACCAGACTACCAGAGATCCGGAGATGGAGAATCGGAGAAGGTTTTGTGCGCCGTCTGCTTGATGTTGGATTGTAATGATGTGCGTCGTGTTTAATTGTTTGGTATAAAAATTTAGGGTATATAACATATTATATTATTATTATTTTTATTTATAAAAAATCTAATCAAGTACTAACGGATACCTAACATGTAAACAGGTATTTCACCAGTTCAGACACGAAAATTAACGGGTCAATTCATGACTACATGTTTAGTACACAAAACATGTTAAGGTCATACCCGATACCTGTTATGTAGATTCGTGTCGTGTATTCGTGTTTAAATTGTCAGGCCTAGTTAGTTTTGGGTAGGTATGTGCGTGGTGCGGGTTTTAACTAAAACCGAATCGAAACCAAATTTTCGGTTTTATGATTTTTTGAAAACGTTCAGTTTCGGTTTTTGGATTTTGGGTTCGGTTCTGTTTTGGATGTGGTTTTTTCAGTTTTGCTAATCAAACCAAAACTTTTTGGGCCAAAATGAAACTTGACCCAAGATATTGAAATTGGGTATGACATTTTTTTCTTGACACTAATAATTAATAGAATATTGAATATTTAGACCTTAAATATTAAAAGATACATTTAAAATCAAAATACGAAATCAAAACTAAAAGTACCAAAGTATTAGTTATTAATCATATGCATAAACTAAATATATTTGTTATTAACCATATGTTAAATTAAGGGTATGTTTGGCATGGGGAAATGGAATGGGCAGTGGAATGGAATGAGTGAGGGAATGGAATGGAATGGAATGGACAAGGTAATGGAATGACTCATTAATATTCCATTGATATGTTTGGTTACCATGTGGAAATGACATGAATTATTAGTTTTTATTTTTTGGTAAGCAAGAAAAAGCTGGAATAAAATAAGAATGGTAGTGAGTGGCGGCAGAATGGTGGTGGTGGACAGTGGGCGGCGAGCAGTAATGGTGGTGGCGGTGGTGGGCAGCGATGCGATAGCCGGGAGCGATTGTTGGTGGTGGCATGTGGTGGGGATATTTGGTGGTGTTGGCGGTGGCGGTGGAGGTGGTAAGTGGCGGGTGGTGGGCGGTGGTGGTAATGGCCAGGAGCGATGGTTGCTAGTGGCGGTGGTAGGTGGCGTGCAGTAATGGTGGTGGTGGTGGGTGGCGGTGGCGATGTGCATAAGCGATTGTTGGTGGTGGTAGATGGTGGTGGTGGCGGTGGTATGCGGCGGGTGGCGGGCGGTGGTGGTGATGGCCGAGAGCGATGAGTGGTGGTGGTGGGTGGTGACAACTAAGGTGGGTGGAGGTGGCGGCGGGCGGTGGAAGTGGGTGGTGGTGATGGCCGGCGGCGGAGGCAGAGGTGGTGGTGATAGGGAATTGGGTAGTAGTGGTGGTTGGAGGTGAAGGTGATACAGTGTGAAAAAGAGATGGAATGAAAAAAAAACAAGGGGGTGGATCTAATGAATTTATGGTGTCTTAGAGGGAATGAAATGGACATGTAATGCGTGATTCCATTCCATTGACCAACCAAACACATTTTTTTTCATTCCATCATAATAGTTCATTTCATTCCGTCTCTAATTTATGTATACCAAACGCTACATGAACAAATAGTTATTGATAGATTTTGTTTTAATGGTTACTGTTAAGATATAATAGTTACTTCGATTTTTGAAATTTCGGTTTGGTTCTTTACAACATACAAAACCGAACCAAAACCAATTTTCAGTTTTTTCTAAAGTTCAAATGCGAACCACTGGTTTCTAATTCAATTTGATTTATTGGTTTTTTCAGTTTCGGTTCGATCTTTTCGGTTTTGGGCACACTGCCGTTCATTATGAACTAATATCTCTCTTGTGGATAACAAAACTGAAAGATTTTAGATTTGCCTAAAGTATCATAAACACCTATTGGTACTCAGCATCACTTATGAGGTTTTTCTCAACATCATAAATAGGTTAAAAACGCGAGTACCTTTAAAATCATTTATAACACTCAACATCTTGTGCCATCAATATTGTTCAATATGCCCTCTAGAACCTAACAAATTTCTTTTTGGTTGTAGGAATAGAAAGTAATTCCCAATAGATCACCCAACCTTAATATCATTCATGTGTGCATAACTATAAAGTTCTCTTCTCGTTAATAGTCATTACGCCAAACGTGTTATGATATTTGAAATTACATACCTTATTGTAAATAGTTTTCTCAAGTGGGTATAATAAAACAAAAGGATGTGTATTGACTAAGGCATAGCAAACACCACTTTGGGTTCATCGGCCCGATGAGGTTTATCCCCTATTATAAACAAAAATTGAACATGCGTGAATCTAAAGACTATCTGTAGTCCACGAAAAAACACGGCGTTTTAGGGTATAACGCTGGGGGTACACCGTCCCCCCACGGCGTTTTGTGATTTTTTTTCAACGTTTTATATATAACGCTTGATTTTGGCTCACAAATCGAAAAATTTGACCGTTGGAAGCTTATTACCGTTGGGATTAAAAAAAAACTTTTTAACTAAAATCTACACTATAAAAACCAACCTAAACCTCATTTTTTAACACTACTCTTTCACTTCTCTACCAAATATAACACAATTATTTCTACTACAATACTACCAAAATGTTTCCGAATAACAACCAAAATGTTCTCGGTTTCGGTCAATTTTCCCGTCAAGGCAACGCAAGCAACCAAAATCCACAACCGAACCCATCTACTGCTCCGATGCCAACCGTCCCCGTCCCTCAATCCCCTTATCTGTTCGAAGCGCAAATGGCCGCGTACATGGCATTTCTAGGAACCCCTATACCAAATACGGTGCCCGGTTTCCAAAACCCAACCACAAACATTTTTGCCGGTTCGGGTTCCCAACCCGACGACGAATTCGTGCCGGAGACACAACCCGTCCCGGAGACCGTCGGCGGTTCGAGCCAACGCGGACGTCCGAGAAAACACGCAAAGAATCCATCCGGCGAACCTTGGGCTAAAAAGACGGTGTTACCGTGGAGTATCGACGAGTGCGTACTATGTGCTCGTGCTTGGTGAGCGGTATCGGAAGATGCCAAGTGCGGTAGGTTTTTAAAATACATATATATTTTTTTAAATTTCTTAGAACAAACATTGAACTTGTAATGTTTTTATCTTTTTAGCAAACTATCAAAAAACAGGGGTATTTTGGCACAAAATTAGAGAGTTGTTCCACGCACTTGGCGGGGACTCGCGTCGAGAAAAAGATTCCTTACTGTCGAAATGGGGAGACATAAACACCAAAGGCATAGGTTTCCATACGGTTTTCTCTCGGATGAATCGAACGAGGAGTAGCGGTGTCTCGGACGCGGAAGTCATGGAAAACGCATTGACAGAGTATCAACATAAGGTCTCGAGGGCCTTCAATTACTTTGGCATTTGTAAAGATTACTTGAGGTTTCACCCAAAATGGGGCCAGGTTTTGGATGCCAAGGCCGAAGGTGGTCCGCGTAAAAAAAAGTCTAAAACATCGTCTTCGGTTGATCCAGACACGCCCCGTTCCGACGCTCGAAACTTCAACCTAAGCGATAATGAAACCGCGAATCCTTATGCGGATATTACCGAGATGCTTCGGCCGGGGGGTAGAAGAAGCAAGGGCAAGGGAAAGAGAAAAGGGGTCGCTTCGTCATCAGCAACGGGTTCAAATGCCGAAATGGAAAGTCAATTTAAAGAAATGAACACTCGACTCAAAGATTTACACGAACTTGGAACCCAACGACTTAAAGTAAATTTGGACGCCTTCGAAGTACTTAAAAGGAATGAAATGGACAAAGATATCGAGATTTTATCAAGCGAGCTAACCGAAGACGACCCGAGAGTCCAATCTCTAAAAGCAGTTCGGCAAGCGAAAATTTTTGAAAAATACAACATGTAGTGTTATTAGTATTATTTATGTATATTTTTTGAATTTAATGTATTTTTTATTTTAATTTAGTTTTTATTTGTGAGTTTAATGTATTTTTTCTAATTTTAATGTTGTTTTTTAATTTTATGTTTAATTATTTAAATGAATTATTATTTAAAAATACAAAAAAAAAATTAATAGTGATTGGGCGCCACGTGGCACATAATGCCTGGGGTGAGGTATTATGACTACACCCTGCTTTTGTATAAAGCCATAACTCTGACTGGGCGCCACGTGACGCATAATGCCTTGATCACGGGCTTTATGACTACTCATGGTCTAATACCCTTCGTAAAACTTGGCCTCATATGTACCATCAAATCTGTCTGCTTTGTCAACTAGAGTTGCACGAATGTAGTTTAGAGTATAAACTTCACAAATGTTTTTCATCCAAAGATTACTCACATTCGAGCACGCTTAACTATGAATTTATTCACTCATCTATAACCATAGCCCCAAAACATGTTGTGATATTTTTAAGGGAAAATTCCCAAAAAGACCCAAATGAATAGAGAGAAAAAATTTAAAAGATCCAAAAAGTCACAAGATTCCCACAATAACCTAACGAACTTGTACTGAGCCGACACATAGGAAATATAACTGACGGGATTAAAATACCATTTAAAATCTGACACGTGGCATGAATCTGACAAACCGACCTGATATTTGAAAATCTTGTGGTTTTCGTCCAAATTTCGTATTTAAATCCTTTTGTAAAAAAGCAGTTTCAACAGACGGTTTTTTTTATGTTTATAATCTGGTCCGTTCAAATTTATGATTTATCCTAACTTCTTCATCTTCATGTTCTTCATCTTCTTAATCTTCATCTTCTTCTTCAAAATAATAAACATCTAATTCCATCATGTCTTCAAATAGCCATATATCGAATTCCAATATACATTAATTAATCAAATTATGAATTTGTATTCTTACTCCAAATTAAACCATCATGAATCGTCTCCTCTATGAGACAGTTTTAAAAGGTGACACCACCACCTTCCTGAAACTCATTCAAGAAAACGAAACACTAATCACACAAACGGTGTCTGAATCATCAAACATTGTCTTACACTTGGCGGCAAGGTTAAGTCACGTTGAATTAGTGTTTGAGATACTAAAAAGGTGGTCGAAGATGGTGGAGGTGGAGAATGGGGACATGGAGACCGCATTGCATGAGGCGTGTACAGAATGTGAGGTTGAGGTTATGAAGGTGTTGATGGCGGCGGATGAAGGGGTGATCGGAAAGGTGAATTGTAACGGTGAGAGTGTGTTGTTTGTGAAAGAGATAAGGTGGAAGTGGTGAAGCATTTGATAGGGTTTCAATGGCTGCTTGTGCATGAACTTGATGCATTTATGTGTTCTATACATGTTGCTGCTGCTGGATACACATGCCGGTTTATGAGTTCTCCTTTATTATTTTGAAGATGAAGATGAAGATGAAGATTAAGAAGATGAAGATGAAGATGAAAAAGATGTAGATGAAGAAGTTAGGATAAATCATAATTTGAACGGACAAGATAAGAAACATAAAAAAACCGTTTGTAGAGTTTGCTTTTTACAAAAGGATTTAAATACGAGATTTGGACGAAAATCCCAAGATTTTCAAAAATCTGGTCGGTTTTGTCAGAGTCGTACCACGTGTCAAATTATAAATGGTGCTTGAATCCCGTCGGTTATATTTTCTATGCGTCAGCTCAGTACAAGTTCGTTGGTTTATTTTGAGAATCTTGTGACTTTTTGAATCTTTTAAATTTTCTCTCTCTTCATTTGGGTCTTTTTGAGAATTTTTCTTATTTTTAATGTGAGGTCATTTCTCATACACAATATCTCTTCTATCACCGGTACAAAAGAAAATAATATGAGATTTTCTTAAGATGTCACCAAAAATTTGGTGGCGTGTGTAAGAATTTAAGGGTTGTGGGAGTTCTTTTAAGCATAATCCGATGCGGGTATGGTTTAATTGTTACAAATACGCTTTTACTCGAATAATTTAAAGGGTAAAATTAAAATAATATTGACTATTTTATTGATTTTCAAATAAAAATTACTTTCTCCGTCCCATTTTAAATATCCATTTTTTCATTTTTGATTGTCCCAATTTAAATGTCATTTCTATACATATAAATTCAATTTCCAATTGTGCCCTTACTATTACATATACTATATGTTTCATTTTACAAAAATGGTTTTAAGCCATATTAACTTAAAGGAAATTATTGTCATTTTACATCTCATAAAATAAAATGATCAATTATTTTTTAATTTATGTGTTTTGGGTCTAGTGACATTTAAAATGGGACGGAGGTACGGTAAGAGTTATGATATTATGCTGTTAAAAAAATAGTTAGGATATTCGTATTAGAAAATTACAAAGTCGACTATTCGATGTGGTAAGAGGTCCGTTGGGAAGTGAACCAGTTACGTGTTGAGTGATAACCACGCGCCGTCATTGAAAATGGGCTGTATTTGTCTGTTTCCTAACACAATCGGGTTTCTACTTCCTACTCAAATCAGCTCTTTGAATATAATAATTATTTTATTTTATATCTAAAGAGACTTGTATTTAAAAAAACACAAGAATCATTCAACATGTTTAAGTTTAATGAATGTAGAAAACCAGGTTTTGTCAACGCATAAAATACCAGAATTTTGGAAAAACTACGGCCCCCCAAAAATCCAGCGGCCATCAAACATATTAATTATATTCACAAATATCATCATCTATATCTATTATCTATATATAGCCGCCAAACCACCACCATTGCCATACTCCACATATCATTCAATTCAACATCTTCTTCTTCTTCTTCTTCATTAACTAGACTTTACAATGAGAATGAGCTGTAATGGCTGCCGAGTCCTTCGCAAAGGATGCAGCGATGATTGCACCATCAAACCTTGCTTACAGTGGATCCAGTCGCCCGAATCTCAAGCTAACGCCACCGTCTTTCTAGCCAAATTCTACGGCCGTGCCGGACTTATGAACTTGATCAACGTCGGACCCGAACACCTTCGTCCTGGTATGTATAATATAATTATGACATACTAGTAAAAATAAAATCTTAATTAATATATTTTGTATTATTAATCAAACTGTATATAAACAAAACAACGCCAACTAATATAATATATGTCTTTTAAATGACAGCATTGTTTAGGTCGCTTTTGTACGAGGCGTGTGGTCGGATAGTGAACCCGATATACGGGTCGGTCGGGTTGTTATGGTCGTGTCGGTGGCAGCTTTGTCAGAATGCGGTGGAGGCGGTGTTAAACGGGTCTCCGATCGTTCAAGTAACTTCCGATGCGGCGGACGGGCCGCCGTTGAAGGCTTACGATATCCGCCACGTGTCTAAAGACGGGAACTCCGGTGGGTCTGCGGAGCTCCACCGGATCCGGACCCGGTGCCGGTTCAAGCGATCCGGATCCAAAAGAAACATGAAAACTAAGACAAACTCAAACTCAAACCATGATGTGGTCGGATCATGCGATGAAGATTTAGGTCATGACGATAATAATATTATTATTATGTCACCGAGTCATGAGTCTACGCTGAGTCACCAGTCGGAGGCGGCGGCGGCGGCGGCTCATCTGGTGGAAGGTGAGAGTCACGTGACGGTGGATGATAATAATAATGATGATGATGATGAGATTGGACTGGAATTGACGCTTGGGTTTGAACCGGTGAATCGGTCCAGGAGCCGGAGCCCGGTCGGAAAAGTGGCCGGAGGTTTTGGTAATTCCGGTGACGGAGATTATTACCGGATGGAACTGGGACTAGATTATGTGTAACTGGATTGGATGTGGCGACTTGGTACCGCATCAATTTTGACAGTTCAGATCAAATGTTTTTTTGATTTTTTGTGTTTTAAGTTTTCTTATTTATTTTTTTTTTATAACTTTTTTGGGTAAAGAATGTGATGTTAAGCAGCAATCTTGAGGGGTATCTTTGTAAATTTGCAAAAAGATAGAAATTGAACTTATTATGATCTTTTTAATTTAGAAAGTAGAAGTGTATGAATTGGTTAAGATGAGTTTAAACCAAACAACATTATCCGTTAACCTAAGGTCGTTTTCGAAAATTTTGAATTCTTTTTCAGATATATTTTATAATAAACTTTGGTTATATGCCAACTTTAAAATTGTATGTTGTATAAATGTTTTCTTCTTTTATTTAAGAGAGATGATCCAAATCTGTACTTAAGACCCGGATTGTATGCGACTAGTATACGATCACGTCCTCGTTTGTGTAACATGCAAAAGAAAATTAGTTACATCTTACCAATAAGATTTCAGATGTCATTACAATTCTCATTATCCAGTAACCGAAACACTCATCATTCACATACAACCACCTGTGATATGACCATAACCTATTACAAGTGATCTTTCTATTTTATAAAACATCAGCATATTTAATCAGCTTTCAACATTTCATTTATTCTTTTGGACAAAATAGCCAAAAACGTCCTTTATGTTTGGCCTGATTTTCATTAGATGTCTTTTATCGAAACAAATTGCAGAATACATAATTCATGTATCAAATTTCTTTCAACTTACGTCATTTGACAATAACCCAGTTAATTTATCTCGTTAAATCTAAATATGTGCAAGACACTTGAGGGTAGTATTGTAATTTTACATGTTTATTTAATAACCAAAAATAATATAAAAATACATAAAATAAATTCCCCTCTCGCTCTCTCTCGCAAATCATCACCATCTTTCTTCTCTCTCTTTATTATATCTACAATCAAGAACCGAACAACCATAACCACCTCGACTCCCCCTCCCCCCGCCTGTCGTCGTTACAATCAGGAACCAAAACCCATAAACTCAAACATACATACGTGTATGTATATATATATATATATCAAATCCCTAATTTCCGTCGTCGCCAGAGGGTTTGCCGAAGTAGATGATGTCGAACACCCAATTTCAGGTCCGATTTTGGCTCTATTATGTCTGGTTCATCAATTAAACTTCGATTTGTTCTGACTCAGGTGTAATTTGTCTTCGATTCAGGTCTAATTTGGTGTGGTTCATCCATTTAGATCTAGGGTTTTAAACCTGATGGTGGTGGTAGTGGCGAGTGGTGGCAACGGGTGGCTGGGAGTTGGTGGTTGTGGGTGGGAGTTGGTCGTTGCCGAGAAAAGGGAAATGAGTTTTGATATATATTGTGCGGCTGGGAGTTGGGCGACAGGAAACGGGTTTGGTGGTGATGGGTTGGATGGTGATGAAGAAGATGATTATGAGGAGGGGATGGTAGAGGGGTGTGTGTGTGAGAGAGAGGTTTTTTTATTTAGTTACATAAATAGTCCTTAAAGGGGTAAAATGACTACACTGCCCTCATGTGCAAAGCACATGACCAAAGTTAACGGAAAATTTTAACTAGGTTAGTGCTAAAGGGCGTGAGTTGAAAGAGATTTGATACATAATTATGTCTTCTACTATTTGTTTCGATAAATGACGTCTAATGAAAATCAGACCAAACATAAAGGACTTCCTTTTCTATTTTGTCTTTTTTAGAACATTCACATCTTATCCGTTATTTTTCTTTTTGAATGGTGTTTTTATAATGTAGGAAGTGGTTTATGGTGTTGTGAGTAGGGGTGTCTCACGGTTCGGATTAAAACCATGAAATCATCCAAACTGATCATTGGTTTGGTTTAACGGTCGATTTTCTTGTTACTTTCGGTCTATTGGTTTCAAAGTTTTCTAAATGTAACGAATGGTTTTGTTTATGGTTTATACCAAAACCGGCAATATAAAACCGGACCGGACCGGACTGTAATACTTTTATATTTTTTTATACTCCATATTAAGTGTATTGAAGTTTATAATTCAAGCTTAAATGAATAGGTAGTGAACAATTCAACATCAAAATTCTTAACGACTCGAGCGGGCCTTGAGAGTTACGATCTAACCGACGTTGCAAAACAGTTGGCTCTAGGTCTGACTCTTGAGATCATGCATCTGCGCTGATTTTTTTATATTAATTATACTAGCTTTAAAAACCCGTGTATTACACAGGATAAATTAATGTATAAATTACAATGAATACTTTGATACAAATAAAAAAATATAATTAAGTCTATTTATATTATGTAAAAAAGATGTATTACAAATATAGTCGTTTTATATCATCAAATATATATGTTTGAAATTTAAATCAAGAATGAGTTTTTCTATCATCGGTAAACAATGATGAAACAATGCCACTAGAAGCAACATTTAAAACAATGAGGCCTTTCGATATGCAAGATATAACTAAAGTCTTTCACAAAAATGTTATACATAGACAAAAAGACACCAGATTTTCCTTTTTGAATGACTTTCATGTTGTCATTT
Source organism: Bidens hawaiensis (assembly GCF_021521415.1). Lineage (NCBI taxonomy): Eukaryota > Viridiplantae > Streptophyta > Magnoliopsida > Asterales > Asteraceae > Bidens > Bidens hawaiensis. The sequence goes on from NW_027504891.1 coordinate 162,315, forward strand.
TAAACATGCTTTTGTTCAACTATCACAATAGTCTTATAATAATATAAAAAGTGGAAAATTTGTCTATGATTTTTAAGACTGAATATTTGTAAAAAAAATTAGTACAGTTTTTTTTAATATGAAGATGTCTCAAAAAATTGAATGTTAATGTACTCTTTAAACATAAACCCTTTATATATACATTTCAATTTTAATGAAAATATATTTATGGCATGTAATTATTATATTAATATTTTTTATATTAATTTTGTTTAGAAAATATATTTTATGGTATTAATAATTCAATCAATGGAGATTGACCAATTAATTATGTTGAATTTATAATAAATACTATATTTAGAACCAAGTTTTTTTTTTCTTTTCCATCAATAGAAGATGAGTGACTTTGAAGAGAATTTGATAATGAGAATTAACCTCAGAATGCCATATGTCCAAAATTGTTTTTTTTATTAGTATAGGTAGATATGTAGATTATATGATTACATCATCTTCTTACAACCTAGTTCATTTGAATAGTTTAAAAGAATTAGTTAGATCAAGTTTAAACTCAAGGATTCAAGTCCAAAAATGTTCATTCAAAATGTTTTTGACCCAAATCGTAAACCAAACCGGAACCAAATCATTAGTAACGATTTGGTGATGGTTGAGTATAAATCATGTATTTATATGTATTATTTTATAGTTATTATTTAGTTTTTTGTGTGAACTTTGATACTTCAAGCGTGTTATTGTATTTCAGGTCATTGGACGTGAAACGTACTAATTGGAGGCATTTATGAACATGCTTTGGAATCTCGGGAAGATTGAATATGCGCATGATTCGGGGTTTACTAATAATAATAATATTTAAAAGCAACATAAGTTTAATATGAAAAATGAAGTTTACATGCATGATTGGAGTTGACTACTACATCTATTATTATGAGGCTATGTGTAGTGGATGGAATATAAATTGGGGCGATTTGTGACACGTCGCGCCCATTCAGCAAAATGTAAATATTTGTTTTTAGGGTGTAATGATGTTGTAGCTCCACCTTTGTCATGTCACCATTTTTTATTATTTTCTTTTTATTATTAAATTAAACAAATCCAAAAACCATTAAGTTATTAAAACTTTTTAAATTAATTAAATAAAAGAAAAATAAATTATAATCAAAATAAAAAACACACAAAAAATATAGTAATCTATTCGTTATCTTCGTTTTCGTCCTCTTCCTCGTCTTCGTCCTCCTTCTCGTCTTTATATTCGTCTTCTTTCTCCTCCTCGTCTTCGTCCCCATCCTCATCCTCGTTTTCGTCCTCGACTTCAACGGGATGATTATACCAAACGTGTTGAACCAAATCCGCCTTAAGTTGATTATGTATCTCACTTGATGTGAGCTCGTGAATGTTTTGCGTTCGTTGTTCTTCAGTTGGTTCAAGAAATTTTTCTGGAACGATCCATGGTATAGTGTTGGCATATTGCTTTGCCCTTGTCTTTTAAAATCATATTATGCAATATGATACACGTATACATGGCATCAGTCATTTTTACCATCGACCATACATGACATGGGTTTTTCACACAATGCCAACGTTTTTTTAGAACCCCGAAACACCTCTCAATATCCTTTCGCGCGGACTCTTTCTTCTTCCTAAAGTATTGTTTTTTTTTTCTTCGATTGGGTCTTGAAACGTTTTGACGATGGTCGAGTACCCCGGATATATCCCATCTCCCAAATAGTATCCGTGACGATAGTAGGCACCTTTGGCACAAAACGGTAAGACCTTTATGCTACGGCTGATGTAATACTCTGGCACGGGCGACGCGCTGAGAATGTTTATGTCGTTGTTAGACCCGATGGAACCGAAGTAGGCCAACCAATTCCAAAGATCGTGTGAAAAAATGGTTTGAAGACTAATTGTTGGTACTCTATAGTCACCACGAGTGTATTGACCTTGCCATGCGGTTGAACAGTTGGCCCACTCCTAATGCATGCAATCTGTACTCCTGATCATGCCATGAAAAGAATGTTTGCTTTCATGTACATCGTATATGCGAGTTAGGCCATTTGAAGATGGAATCCTCAAATAACGACCAACGTATAATTGTAGTATTCCCTATAGAAATATATTATTAACAAATATTTAAATTAAACAATAATTAATATGAACAATTTAATTATTACCGATGCAAAAATTCTCCAACTAGTCTGGCGTCGTTTTCTCAGCCATCTTAATACTCGTCGTTGATGTCAGTCTGTTGCCGTATGCGAGGATGCGTAGAGCCGAAGTACACTTTTGGATGGTGGTGAATCCTAAATATCCTCTTGTGTCGGGTTTTTGTTGAAAATACGTATACTCCCGCTCCAAATCTCCCACGATGCATAAAAATAAACGTCTAGACATCCGAAAACGACGTTGAAACGTAACGTCGTTAAATGTAGGTCTGTCGTTGAAGTAGTCCTTCATCAAACAATCGTTCGCATCAAGACAATACCGAAAGAAATACGATCTCCTACGTTGCGACGAAGAACTAGTAGAGCCAGACGCTATCTTGTTGGCGATGGCCCGCATTGCGCTCATGACCTCTTCCCCCCCTCATCCAACTCTTGTTGCTGCATCTGACAAATTTTCTGAGTATTCTCAGTTACTTGATCCCAAATGTCGGAAGTGTTCACGAAATCCGGGGAATCCATTTTGAGAAAGTATGAAATAAAATGGTGAATAAGTATGAAATGGTTAAAATAATTGAATTGGTTTGGTAGTTTGTATATGAAATGGTGAAAATGGTTGAATTGGTTTGGTATTTATATTATTATTTTATTACATTAAACGGGCGAGGAATACTCATCGCCCCCCATTATCGACCCTATTGTCGCCTGGGAGGGCGGTGTTCCAGACCATTGGCACCGCTTCCCGCCCACTACACTCTGCCTAATAAACAAAAATGTAATTGCGCTACGTGTCATTTAATTAGCCACTTTTCTCAAGTTGTGCCACATGTTATGTTTTAGCCAACCTTATTATTGAATTAAAATCACTTCTTTTCACGATCCCGTTAATTTAGCCCATCTAATTAGTCAGACGCGGTTCCTCTACAATCGAAATTTAAATACTCAAATTTCTATAACTAAGCTAGTTTTCTATAATCCACATCCTGTCACACTATTTTCTTTGTATTTGATTTTTAGTGTTTAACGAGTGTAGCTAATATGAATTGTGTCTCAATCTTCAGAAGGTAAACGATTCATTTAATTATGATTACAATATTACATTACTTACAAGGATTTGGTTAGTATTGCTTTAGAGTTTTCTGCTTGATTATTGAGATTGATTTTCGATTTCGGGGGTTTAATCGCAAGATCTAATAAATCGACGATGATCGAAACCAACTCTCAATCTTTGGAAGTTTAACCCTGTTTATAAGTCTGATAATGTTTTGCTACAAGATTCTGTTAGTATTTCGGTTTCTTTTCTTGCTTGATTATACAAATGATTAGTTCTTGATGTATTATAATACAGATTAAAGATTAACGAGTTATTCGTATGATTAAAGATTTTGTTAGGTTAGGAAATATTAAAGATTTTATTCGTATGATTAAATATTAAAGATTTAAGGTTATGTTTTTGAGCAATTAGCGTTTGGTAATTCCGAAGAATGCAAAAGAATAATTCCTTACGCTGGAAACTGGTTATGAGACTGATGAGCCTTGTGAATTGGTTTATGAGGATCGGAACCAATTGCAACTGCTAATGATGTGGCTGATGACTTTCAAACTGAAATAGCTTGTGATTCATCACTGAACTGATCACTTTCTTTTAGTTTATGCAGGAACAATCCACAGAAGTGAATGATGTATGGTAAATGGATAGTAGATGTTCCAGGCACATGACCTGTGATAAGAGATCATTGGTCATCAATGAAGAAAAGTTTAAAGGCCCAGTTGCTTTTGGTAGTGATGAGAATAAAGGGAAAATTGTAAGCAAAGGCATTCTCACAAATGGGAAAGTCTTTTTTGATAATGTCATGATCGATTATTCAAGATACATATGGGTATATTTTCAAGATACACATGGGTATTGTTTGGATGCATATTGGCAAAAAGAGGTATTGTTTGGTGATAATAGATGATTATTCAAGAAACACATGGGTATATTTTCTAGGTTCCAAAGATGAAGCTGCAAAGATGATTAAAAGTTGTGTAACCAGGATTGAGAATCAGTTAGATGCAAGGGTTAAGGTTATGAGAAGTGACAATGGCTCTGAGTTCAAGAATGGGACCATGACTGAATTTTGTCAATAAAAAGGAATATTTCAACAATTCAGTGCTCCTAGAACTCCTGAACAAAATGGTGTTGCATAAAGAAGAAATAGAACATTAATAGAGGTTGCAAGGACCATGCTCGCATATGCTTATTTTCCTGTAACATTTTGGGTAGAGGCAATCAACACTACATGTTATATTCAAAACATAGCCCTTCTCAACAAAAGACAAAACAAAACTTCTTATGAATTTTGAACAAAAGAAAACCCTACATCAAGTTTCTCAAGCCATTTGGATGCAAATGTTCTCTGTTAAACCCTAAAGATTATTTGAACAAGTTTCAATCAAAATCTTTGTACTGTTTCTTTGTTGGATATTCAACACACTTAATGGCATATAGAGTGTATGTGAAAGATCATTTAAGTGTGATTGAATCATCTGATGTCATCTTTAATGAGAATCAGTTCAACACTATTGATGCAACATGGCTGTTTGATCTAGAGAAGTTGATTAAATCCTTCAAAATCTATCCTGAAGATATTAATGAAAATTCTTATAGAACAAGTATTCTTGAAGCACTCTGAAAAGAAAGTTGACTTAGAAAAATTATGGTCTAAAGTTGTTGATGAAAATCATGAGTTCTCTTTTAATAGGAAGATTTCTGAAGAGAATGAGGATGAGCAAAATGAACAACTTGATCACCCACAAGAAAAAGAGAACTTTGAGGTAAATGATGCTCAAACCTTTGATCAACAAGATCAAGACCAACATGATAGACAGTCAAGATTTGAAACTTTGTTTCAAAGTTTGAATATGGGAAATGATGTTGCATCAACATCACATCAGAATGTGGAAGAAGCATACCTGATTAATGAATCACAAGATTTGATTATTGAAGAACCTGATCTGAATGTTACAAATCTTGATTCAAATTTATCTTCTACTCAAATCATTCAAACTTATGTTCAAAGAGATCATCCAGCTGAAAACATCATTGGTGACCTTCATGAAAGAGTGACCAGAAGTGCCTCTGAAACTGCAAACATTTGTTTGTACTCCTAATTTCTATCTCAAACAGAACCTAAGAACATTGTTCAAGCACTAAAAGACAATGGTTGGGTGGAAGCAATGCAGGAAGAGTTAGCGCAGTTCAGAGGCACTAGTTGACAAGCAAAGAGGACAAGCAAAGAGGGAACTAGTTGACAAGCAAAGAGGAAAGTATGCAATTGGCGCCAAGTGGGTTTTCAGAAACAAGAAGGATGAAAGAGGAATAGTAATGAAAAACAAGGAAAGATTAGTTGCACTTGGATGTCCACAAGAAGAAGGAATTGACTTTGAAGAAGTATTTGCTACTGTAGCAAGGCTAGAAGCAATAAGAATATTCTTGGCCTATGCTGCATCCAAGAATATAAGAGTAATTCAGTTAGATGTTAAATCTGCTTTCTTAAGTGGAAAGATAGAAGAGGACGTGTATGTCACTCAACCTTTAGGTTTTGAGGATCTTGATTATCCAAATATAGTATATAAAATTTGCAAGGCTCTATATGGATTACATCAAGCTCCAAAAGCTTGGTATGATGAGTTGTCTATTATCATCTGCTTGCTAACGTTTTTCAAAGGGGAGCCATTGACAAGACCCTCTTCTACAAGAAAAGAGGAAGAGATTTACTTCTACTTCAAGTTTATGTTCATGAAATCATCTTTGGGTCAACAAATGAAAATATGTGTTTAGAGCTTGAAGAAGTCATGAAATCAAAATACTGTATGAGTTCTATGGGAGAGATGAATTTTTTCTTGGATTGCAAGTTCAACAAATGATGGATGGAATATTCATTTGCCAATCCAAGTATGTACAAGACATATTGAAAAAGTTCAAATTCCATGATTTGAAGACTGCTTCTACTCCAATGAACACACATGAAAAGATGGTTGCTGATGAAAAAAGGGAGCCTGTGGATCAACATGAAGATAGAGCTAACATTGGATCACTAATGTAACTGACTGCTTCAAGACCAGATAAAAATGTTTTCTATGTGTGTATGTGCAAGATTCCAAGCAAATCCTAATGTCTCTCATATGATGGATGTCAAGAGAATCTTCAGGTACTTGAAAGAAAATCCAGACTTGGGAATTTGGTATCCAAAGAATAATGCTTTTGATCTTCTTGCCTACACATATAATGATTATGATGGATGTAATATGAGCAGTGAGTCAACATCTGGTGGTTGTCAATTCTTAGGAGACAGGCTGGTCTCATGACAGTGCAAGAAACAAACAACCTTGTGGATTTCAATTGCTGAAGCTAAAAACATTGCTGCATCTGCTTGCTATGCTCAAGTCCTCTGGATTCAGAATCAACTGCTTGATTATGGTCTGAATTATTTAAACACTCCTATTCTCATTGACAATATTGCTGCTCTGTTCATTGTTAAAAATTTTGTTCAACACTCTAAGACCAAGCATATTGAAATCATACACCATTTTACCACCTCCGAATACCTTGTAACCCTTTCCCTACCCCGAGGTCTACCTAGAGTCTATCGATCCCAAGGTTACACACACATCCACTTCGGTGCCATTCGATTAGCTCTTACCTTTCATGGAAGAAAATGTTTACTGGCTTTCTCCCATATAGCCCTTGATGATACAAGATTTGTTGAATACCAACATGCTTGTATAGGTACTATACAAATGACTCTGAACGCTGGCACGATGTTTGTCACCTTCTACCCGAAATTCAATATGCCTATCAATGATCCATCCCTCCTTACAGCTTTAAAAGCCCAAATCCATTTTGGATGAAAACCCCAAGTAAACACCTTGCAAGCAACCTTCTATTACCAGATGGCGTACAGAGTACAAAACCACTCCTTAGACATCATGGTCCCCAGACAGGATAAAGCTAGAGATGCGTTATTCATTGATGTGATTCCAACGCCATGCCAACCTGCACATATGTTCCAAAACAGTTATCCATAGAAGAGTTACTAAAACTGTCACCAGAAAAATGGATAACAAATTACGAACAGATCTACCAACTTGAAAGAGGCTTTGTAATCACCCCTTCCATATCATCATCTGACTACCAAACTAAGTTCCCGCTATTAACCCCGTTTGAGAAGCCTGACAAAAAATGCAAACACATATGGAAGATCCATAATTTTCTGTAATGACTCCAAGTAGTCCCTCAAACCCAACCACTGCAGCAAAGAAACTTTAAACTGGCAAAGTGAAAATGTTGTTGCCCAGAATAAAGTTCTCACAACCATTCTAGCTCAACAAGGCAACTTTAGCAGAACCCAAGAAGTCTTGGTCAACAGGCTCCATTTTCTTGAAAATGTCATTTATGAAGTTAAAACAAATATTCTAAGCCTTCACCATGAGCTACTTGAAATCGTCAGAAACACTCTTGCCATGCAAAAATCAATGATCCCCTCACATAAAGAGTTAGAGATGAAGTTCCTCAAGGCTCAGTTAGCAGACCTTGAAAGACAACATAAGCAACAAAAAGTCTCAACTATGGCAGATGATCCATGGAGGATGCCAGCCTCACCATTTGCAAGACCAATCTTTGACCCACAACCTTCAGCCGTGGCTCCAATTACACAATCCTCACCATCACTAAGCCTATGGTCTAACCAAAGAAGTAGGCCACAAAGAAGATCTCCACCCAGAACCACGGGTGCCTCTTCTAGCAACCATTCATCATCAAAAGCTAAAGAATCATCCAAAAAGCATGATGATAGCATGCTGATGGCTTCATCAGTTGCTCCGGTTGATCTACCGATGCCAAAGGATGATCCTATTACAACCCTGCAACATAAACTGGCCACCAAAGTCTCTCCAAGAGTCCTGCCTTGTATTGTCTCAAACATGCCGTCATTTCAAACGATGAGTCTGATAACTCATAAGATGAAGAACTAACCGACCCAAGTGAAGCATTCGAACACCTGTTCATGAATGAACAAGATACCACAGTCAGAAACGATATCGATTCAAATGCCAAAGATGCATCTTCACATACAGAATCCCAGAATAAAACAAATGTCCCATGATCGGACTCTAACATAAAGTTAACCTTTGATGACATTCCCCTATCACAATGGCGTGAAAGAACTGTAGAAATGCATACATGGTGTGCTGCAGAACTAAAGTACTATGAAATTGAAGTAGTTATCAAAAGATTCTTGGCTAGGTGTCAAGGAAGATGTAGGGATTGGTACTTAAGTCTTGGTGAATATATCCATATACAATTTCAACACCTTCGATCACCAGAAGAACTCATACATGTGATCCATAATGAATTCATTGGAACCCCACTTGATCATAAAATTCATGCACGTGATGAATTCTTTAAAATGAAATGTTGCTCGTTCCTCCCAAAAGATCTTGAGACACATTACAATCGTTTCTCTAAAACGTTTTATTGTCTTAACGGCGTAGATGACGCAAATCTCAAACAGATCTTTCTACAAACCTTTCCAGAATCACCCTATAATGAGCTTTCAGGACACTAGAAAGAAGTAGCGTAACATGCACACAAGCATCACTAGGAGAGCTATATCAGCTTATTACAAATGCTCTTGCTAAACCTTGTAATAAAAAAAGGCTCCTAAGTGATTATGAACAAATGAGCAGTTGTCTTGGCTTAGCCTGCAATGACAAACACCTTATAAACAAATGAAAAGATGATTCATTTTGTAGCTGTTCAAAAAGGTCCCACTTCCCGAAGAAACATGGTAAAAATCAAAGATTTCCAAATAAGAAGTGGAAGTTCTTGAAACAAAAATCCTATCGAGGAAAAAGCACTAATAGGTGCTATATTTGCAACCAGAAAGGCCATTTCGCAAAATATTGCAAAGACAAGAAGAAGACCTAGGCCTTTCTCCAAATGATCAACCAGGTGGAACAAATTGATGTCTCGGATTTTGATTCATTATACTCTCTTGACGATGAACCAGGAGATAGGGCAGTATGTTCGATCTACTATTCTGATTTAGATGATGAAATAGACACAGACAATTTAGACGCATACAGTTTAGACAGTGATATTCGTCTGATGTTTATGGCAAGAGCTAGAGATTCGTCTCCAGATCCACCGATTCAAGAACCTCTAGTCAACTTTGATCTGCTACTTAATTAGTATACAAAGCCTATCCCAAAAATCGCTTTAATAGATTCCGGTTCACACATATCAGTTCTAAATCCATGCATTCTTCCTCCCAGTTATTGACGTCCTGACAAACAGTTTTTTCTAACTGCCAATGATCAAAATGTTTCCATAGATAGAATCAGCAAGCCAATATACATCATCTTTTTTCCTGAATGTGTCATTAAACATTAATTTTTGGGATCTAGCCTCCATGGAAGAGACTTCTCCTTGCATGGGATATCATTTTCCAGCTACTAGAAATGATATTTTTCGATTACAACGGCCTAAAGTGGAAAGGGCACGTCAATGCATATACCAAGATTCCGATTCTACATGATAGCTCACACTCATCCAATCCCAGTTTAACTCAAGAGTCACAAACTGTCCCCAGATCCCTGTCAATATTGTCAGAACAAACAATAACCCAGTCCTCCATGAAAGAAAAGAATCAACCTCAAAGGACTGAAAAGGAAATACGAGCTACAAAAAAAGTAAAAAATCTAGTTGATAAGACATCACCTTTAGAGATTCCCACGCCAACTAACAAAAGAGTCATCCAGCATGACACTCGTAATGAGTATTGGGCAGCGGTCCTAATTACAGAAGATGACAAAGGTGCCAGGTCAGTATGTGGATACAAGAGTGGCACGTTTAACGTGTCAGAAAACATTATCACTCCACGTACAAAGAAATATTAGTAGTTAAAGAGGAATCGAGAAATTCCAGATTCACCTTATTGGTCACATCTTTTTTATCAAAATGGATACACCATCCTTTTCAAACATGCTACAGTTTAAAGGAAAAGCTCCCTTAAATGAACAGTTGCTACAGTGGGCTAGCTGGTTATCAAAATATATGTTCACAGTTACTCACATCAATAAAAGGAATAATATCCTTGTGAAAGATTTTCCATCATGGCCACAAGTCTTTAACATCAAGAGTCTGATATGGTTCAGCATCAATAAATCTTACCCACCATCCTCACAATGGCCAAGCTGGTTCATCCAACACCTCTGCACAAGTTGAGATTCAAGAAGAATTCAATTAGGAAAACATATCTGTAGAAAATTTTGATGTAATTGCAGATCTAACATTCAAAGAAATATCTCGCTTAAATTACAAAACATTCACTACAATTCTCCTAAAAAACCATGCGACGGTTTTAGAAAGGGTAAAATTCCACCCTGATTATCCTTTTCTAAACGTCTTCCAATTTGAAAACCTATTCACTCTCCATAAAGAAGCATTGTGTATCTTCTGGTACCTTTTTGAATCATTTTATATTTCTATATCCTTCGATAATGAAGATCTCCATTCTTACTCACTAACTTGCCAGTTCGAAGATTTTCTAGCAGAGAAGAAACACACTCTTACTTTTCTCCAATGGTGTTTTCCAATCCACAAATGGGTCGAGCATGTGACAATCTCCCGTCTCAGATACAATGTCTAGTTTTTTAGAAGACCATGTAGCTTCATACATGCATCAGTAAATAATAATGACCAACCAGCCATCTACCACTCGCCTTATGCCTTCCATCACAGTTCTTATAATATGGATCCTGCATCCAATAGTTACAAAAGGAACTACCCAAAATATGATGAGATGACAGAGTTTCTAGGTCATGCAAATGGAATAGAGGTCAAAAGTCTAAACCCCATGATCAAATATGACAAAAAATTGAGTATTGACCACCCTTATATAAAGTTGTGGAAAAGAATGCATTATGAATATGTCAGTACTCATATTATCTCCCTTACGGAAGAAGAATATGAAGAGCTCGAAAATTGGAAATCGTGCAGCACCAACTCCCCAACATCGAGTCCGGACCCAACAGAAGAGGACTACGATGACCCATATGAGAATGATCCATCGCATCCAGACTCCAGATGGAAGTAGACAAAGACTTAATCCATGGAAGAAGTTATAAATAGTCGTGTGTCTTGTATAATATTTTATTAATTATGTTTTCTAAGTGGGTGTTATAAGTCTAATCACTCTTAAAGTAGTTAGGTAATGTTTAGTCCATTGGTATGGGATTTATGGAATGTCTTAGGTCATAGGTATGGGCCTTCTGTCTTATGTATGGGCCTTATATATTTTTTCTTTTTGAAATCAAGAATTGATTAAGGAAGATTGGAATCATCTCAACCTCCTCTAGAAAATGGCTAAGTTAGGAATACGAACAAACTAGGCACTTCGAGCAAGCCTAACACTTATTCTAGCATGATATCTTACATAGAGCAAGGTTAACTTCAGGAATGCTTCAAAATGTTTAGTTCGAGAAAACTACACTTTATCAAGCAAGTTTGTTCTTCAGTCGAGCAAGGTTTGCTTCAGAACAAACCCTTGACATAACCAAGCTTAAACCAAGTAATTTGGTGGGTCGAGCAAGGTTTCAATAATAGTGATCTCAAGCACACTTGTAGGAATTTGATGGAGTTATACTAAGGACTTCTACGAGCAAGGTTCAACCTCGAGCAAGCTACGGTACCGCCAGCACACTTAGTTTGCTAGAATAAGTTATCAACAAAAGGTTGAAGAGATCAAGAAGAACAAGTTTGCTCGTAGGATATTATTGAGCAAATTTTGATATTATCATAACGATTGAAGTCTGCTTGAAGAATATTTACTAAGAAAAATATTCTAACTAAAGCTTGCTCGGAGAACTGTTCCCGCACACTTATGTTTAGACTTGTAATACTCACATGACATTCCACATATGTTTGAATATGTTATGTAACAATCATTATGGTTTATAGAAGGTGTCAGGTGTGCCTATTTAAGGAAAATTTAGGTCACATTTATGAGAGAACAAAGAATACGGTGATTGACGGCTGATTCGAATTTCTTAGCCAACATAATATTCTTGTACGGAAATTTTCCTCACCTAACATTCCACCTAGATTCCCTAAAGCTTTTCTTTTGTATTATAATTTAATATCAATTTGAATCTTTTGAGTGACTTGTGTGTTTGTCATCTTTGTGTTCTTCGAGCAACATCCTAAATACTATTGATTACGCCTTTAGCATTCTTTGGGTTTTCATATAAGCATATTCGTAACTGTATTGTCAACATTAAATTGTTAGTTACGAGGTTGATAGTGATAAATCGATCCTGACAAGTGGTATTACAGTTTCGTTTTGTTCTTGTGAAGACCAATTTGTTGTTGTTTAGTCTGATTGTGAAGCTGAATATTAGTTGATTTTGAAGAAGAAGATGATGACGTCTGCTGAGCACTGTTTCATTGAGTTGTGATATCAGCTGTTCCATTCTTCATTTCAGATCGACAATCATCTAAGGTTTAAAAGTATTCTAATCTCATATTTACTTTGTTTATTGTTTGTTTTGAGTCTAGATCTTTGTTTAATCCATATGTTTAAATCAGATTCAAGGATTTTATCCTCATATCTGAGTATTTTTCTAAGTCTGTTGAAATTTTCATTTCAAAAAGGTTAATCTAAAATACCAAAAAATATTTCTAAACAAACGGATGACCAAAAGGTGTCTCCTAACAAGATTCCAAGATTTTAGGTCAAGAAACCTACATCAAGTGGAAAGTTCCTTTTAAAGTTGCAGTCTACTACAATGACACTGAAATGTGGAACTCCATCAAGAATGGTTCATATGTTCCCACTGATGCAACAAACAACAATTAGGTCCTTGAAAGACAGATGAAGAAAAGGGATGAAATGGTCATGTCTTTGATAAAGTTGGGTTTGTCATGGGAAATATTGATAAGTGTGAATAATCACACAGCTGAGAAAGCCATGTATGTTGTTGTGGTAGAGATGTTTGAAGGAAACACTGAGTTGAAAGATATCAGGAAAGACAGACTTAAGCAACAACTTGACAGATTCAAGTTTAAAGAAGGAGAAAGGTTGAAATCAGTGTTGCAAAGATTTTTAGCAATAGTCAATGAAATCAAAAACACTGATCTTGCTATCACTGATTTTGATCTAAACAAGAAGCTACTTTCTTCCTTATCTGGTGAATGGTAGACTGCTAGCAAGTTTATCAAGGAGAAAGAAAACTTTCCTAATTTCAATCTTGATTATGTTATCTGTTTTTTGCAAACAGCTGAGCATAAAATGATTGAAAATCATATGAAAAGGAAGAGAAACCTAACTTTCAAGTTGCTAATGTTATAATAGCTCTAATGGGAAACTTTTTAACCAATAATCAACAACAAGTTCCCATCATTGAAGAACCCAGTGATTTCAATTCCGAAACTCCAAGAGTGTTTGTGGCAAACCAATCTGGAATCCAATCTGGACAGCAAAGATTTAATGTCCAGATGATAGATGATGTCTTCAATGGAAAGTGGACATGCTCCATATGTTCCAGGAAACACAAATTAAGGAAATGAATATCATGCCATGTTCTCAATGTTCACTTAATCTTACAATGCATTTGTGGCCAAAAATCTGATTCATTTAAGTGTGGTACAAGAGGATCTGGAATAGATTGATGCTGATGAGCTTTAATATATTAACTTGAAATGGAAAGCTGCCATGTTAGCTGTGAGAAGCAAGAGACTGTATAACAGAACTGGAAGGTCTACATTTTCTGGTCTAAATAACAGGATTGGATTTGATAAATCAAAAGCAATTTGCTATAATTGTTAACAACCTGGTCACTTTGCCAGAGAATACAATCAACCAAGATAGTTCCAAAACAATAAAAATCAACAAAGAAATCGATTCTAGTATCAAAATTAGAGTCAAGGACAACAATAGAAACAAATCTATAACAACAACTTTCAACAACATAACCAACATCAAATCATTCCTCAACAACAACCTCTTTAGAGAAATAAGAAAAATACCTCCTCAAGATCCTACAAATCAGAATAGAAACAATGCAACTTAGCCAAGAAACCAAGGTAATGTTGTTGTAGCCCAACAACCACAAGATGGTTTGTTTGATTGAAGTAATCATGATGAAGAAATTGAAAAGGAAAATGTTGCATTCATGGCCAAAATCAATGATCAACCTGAATCTTCAACATCTCAGGTACATTTAAATCTCTCAATTTCTGAATTACTTGATATGAATGATCTATTGAGAAAAGATGTTGGTCATTTAAAAGCTGAGTGTTTCAAGAAGGAGAGCATAATTAATGTTTATGAAGTGAGTGAAATCACTTATTAAAATCAAATCAAAGGTCTAGAGTAAGATTGTATGGACAGTTATGAAACTCAATCTAGACGCACCATAGAAATTGAAGGTTTGATAAACATGTATTTGGAATAAAAGATAAAAAATACTTAATTTCAAGTTGAGGTTGATTTTCTAAAAAATGTTGTTTCGACTGGTAACATCTGTGGGATACTAAAAAACATTAAAGAAGAAGACAATATATGGTTGTTTCACCACCCTTTAATGACAATTATTCATTAAAAGTGGAAAAGGAGAAAAGAGGGGCATATCTTGAACAATTCAAGAAAGTGTTTGATGAAAAAGAAGAATTTGTTGAAAATTACAAGATGGTTGGTGTTGATGAAGAAGGAAAGTTTGTGTTGAAGAATGATGAAACAAAAGAAAAGAAAATTGGTGATTCTGTTGAAGTTAAATTCTCTTTGAAAGATCAAGAGTCTAGTGTCTTGTGAAGATAACTCAAGTATGTCAAGTGATCAATGCTCAAGTTATAGAAGTATAAAAGTTAAAGACAAGTAAAGAGTAAATTTAAGGAGGAAGGTTCCAAGACTACCCAAAATTACACCAAGAATGAAAAAGGTTTATGAACAAATGAGAAGAGATCACAAACCTCGGGACATTTGTGGAGGGTCTAAGGTAAGAAAAACAAAAATGACATTTAGCCAAGCAAAGGTTTTTTCTAAGAAATCCAGCATCAAAGTAAACAAGAAGAATGATGAAATATTCAAAAGTGATGATCGTTTTCTACCAATCTATCCAGTATTCTCCAATAATGAATTGATTGACATTGGAGACATAGAGTATATGGAAGATTATGGTAGGAGATGGTTGAGACCAAGAAAAGAAGATAGTTTGAATGAAAGCTCAATAAAATTGGAAAAAAGTAAACTTTATGAAGAGTTCAGTAGAAAGAGGAGATGAAATGATTGAACAATTCTTACCTTTCTCAATCAACTTTGATGGTCAAATTACTCATCAAAAGACCATTGGAATTGATCCCAAGACCAAGTGAAAGATTTAAAAGAGGAAACTCAAGTGCAAGTTACAAAGGTCAAGTATGGTGCAAAATTTGTGATGTCTATGGTCATCACACTGATTCTTGTCAAGAAAGGTTCACTCTTGAACCATTTCATCTTCCAGATCTTACCATGTTTAGACAAGATGTTGTACTTTATAAAAGGAGATACACTGAGTACTTGAATAAATGAAAGAAGACGGTTGATGATGAAGTATAGAACTGTGAAGCAACTGAGAAGAAAGGGAGTTTGATTAACAAGAAACTCAACAAATGTCCTTTAAGAAGTCATTTCTTTATGAATAATCTATGAAAAAATGATAAGAAAAGTAAATTGAAGAAGATAGTCTTCATAAGAAAGCAAGGAAAAGAGCTTACTGGTGATAAAAAGTTCCTTATGAAACATGGCTATGAACCACATGGGTTCTTGTGGAAACCAAAAGTTGAATCTCCAATGACAATTATCAAAAGGGAAACTGTAATTGAAGAATGCAAAAGCATAATTCCCTACTCTAGAAACTCATTTTAAACTGGCTATGAGACTGATGAGTCCATTGAATTAGTTTATGAGGATCCAAAACCAAATGCAACTACTGATGTATGGTATATGGATATTGGATGTTCCAGGCACATTACCTATGATCAAAGATCATTGGTCAACTATGAAGAAACGTTTGAGGGCCCAATTGCTTTTGGTAGTGATTAGAATGGAGAAAAATTGTGGGCAAAGGCATTCTCACAAATAGGAAGGTCTCTTTTAATAATGTTTTTCATGTTGAAGGTCTCCAATATAACCTTTTAAGCATCTCACAAATATGTGATAAAGGTTATAAGTTTGGATTTTATGAATCTCACTGTTTTATTTTGAAACCTGAGTTTGTGATTCCACCTGATATGATAATGATGAGGGCATCTAGAAATGGAAACTTATATGAACTAAGAATGAAAGATGTCATTTCTAGAAGTGTAACATTTTGGGCAAAGGCAATCAACACTGCATGTTATGTTCAAAATAGAGTTCTTCTTAACAAAAGACAAAACAAAGATTATTTGAGATTTTGTACAAAAGAAAACCCTACATCAAGTTTCTCAAGCCCTTTGTATGCAAATGTACCCTGTTAAACACCAAAGATTATTTGAACAAGTTTCAATCGAAGTTATTGGACTGTTTCTTTGTTGGAAATTCTTCACACTCAAAGGCATATAGATTGTATGTGAAAGATCATCTAAGTGTGATTGAATCATCTAATATCATTTCAAAGAGAATCAATTTAATACTGTTGATGGATCTAGTTAGTTGTTTGATCTAGAGAAGCTGATCAAGTCCTTCAAAATCTATCCTGAAGATATTGACGAAAGTTCTAATAGAACAAGTGTTCCTAAAGCAACTTATGAAAAGAAAATTGACTCAGACAAATTAAGGTTTAAATTTGTTGATGAAAACCATGAATTCTCTTTTGATAGGAGGAATTATGAAGAAAATGAAGATGAACAAAATGATCACCCACAAGAACAAGAGAATATTGAAGTAACTGGTGATCAAACCTTTGTTCAATAGGATCAGGACCAACTTGACAGACAGTCAAGGTTTGAAATTTTGCTTCAACAAATAAATATGTCAAATGATGTTGCATCAACATCAAATCAAAATGTTGAAGAAAAAAAAAATGAAAAATGAATCAAAAGATTTGATCATTGAAGAACCTAATCTTAATGAATCAAATCTGGATTCAAATCTAACTTCCACTCAAATCATCCAAACTTCTTTTGTTCAAAGAAATCATCGAATTGAAAACATCATTGGTGATATGCATGAAAGAGTGACCAGAAGTGCCTCTGAAACTGCAAACATTTGGTTGTATTCCTGATTCTATCTCAAATGGAACCTAAGAACATTGTTCAAGCTCTAAAGGACAACAGTTTGGTAGAAGCTATGCAGGAAAAAATTAGTTCATTTCAAAAACCTGCAAGTCTGGGAACTAGTTGACAGGCCAAGCGGAACATATGCTATAGGCACCAAGCGGGTTTTCAGAAACAAAGGGATGAAAGAGGCATTGTAATGAAAAATAAAGCAAGATTAGCTGCTTTTTTTCTGTCTACAAAAAGAAGGAATTGATTTCTAGGAAGTATTTTCTCAGTAGCAAGATTGGAGGCAATTAGAATTTTGGCATATGCCGCAGCAAAGAACATAAGAGTGTTTCAGTTGGATATTAAATCTGCTTTCTTGAATGGAAAAATAGAAGAGGAGGTGTATGTCACTCAACCTCCAGGTTTTGAGAATCCCAATTATCTAAATAGAGTATATAGACTCAACAAGGCTCTATATGGATTACATCAAGCTCCAATAGCTTGGTAGGATGAGTTGTCAAATAATCTGCTTGCTAATGGTTTTCAAAGGGGAGCCATTGACAAGACCCTGTTCTACAAGAAAAGAGGAAGAGATTTACTTCTACTTCAAATTTATATTGATGATATCATCTTTGGGTCTACAAATGAGAAAATGTGTTTAGAGTTTGAAGAAGTCACAAAGTTAAAATATAGTATGAGTTCTATGGGGGAGATGAATTTCTTCATTGATTTCAAGTACAACAGAAGAAGGATGGAATATTCATTAGTCAATCCAATTATGTACAAGACATCTTAACGAAGTTCAAATGCCAAGATTTGAAGAATACTTCTACTCTAATGGACACACATGAAAAGATGGTAGCTAACGAGAAGGGGAAGTCTGTGGATCAACATGAATACGGAGCTAAGATTGGATCACTTATGTACCTTACTGCTTCAAGAACAGATATCATGTCTGTTATGTGTGTGTGCAAGATTCCAAGCTAACCCTAAAGTCGCATATGATGGCTATCAAGAGAATCTTCAGATGCTTTAAAGGAAAGCCAAACTTGGGAATTTGGTATCCAAAGAACAATGCTTTTGATCTTCTTGCCTACACTGACTGTGACTATGATAGATACAATATGAGCAGGAAGTCAACGTCTGGTGGTTGTCAATTCTTAGGAGACAGGCTAATCTCATAGCAATGCAAGAAGCAAAGAACTGTGTCAATTTCAACTACTGAAGCTGAATTCATTGCCGGATCTACTTGCTATGCTCAAATCCTCTGGATTCAGAATTAACTGTTTGACTATGGTCAGAATTTTTTAAACACTCCAATTTTCATTGACAATACTGCTGATTTACTAATTGTAAAAAATCACATTCAACACTCAAATACCAAGCATATTGAAATCAGACACCATTTTATTAGAGATTGCAATGAGAAAGGACTAATAGAAATGAAAAGAGTTGAGACTAGTGACAACTAGGCTGATTATTCACCAAGCTAGTAGATAAAACTAGATTCAACTTTCTGTTAAAAGCTTTAGGCATGATCAACTATGATGAAGTCTGATTAATGATGTATGCTCACATGTGCTAACTGATTATCTGTTTAAAGGTCTTGAGTGATATTTGTGATATTGTGTGTTGCCATGATGAAAATGTGCATAAATGAATATGTGTGACTTAGGTATCTGATGTATGTCTAATGATGCTCTTTCTAAGTAACTCACAATAAGCTTTAAATTTATAAAACAAGACTCCTAAATAAACCACACAAAACCGGCAAGTGTACCGATCACTAATAGTATAGAAGTAAGGAAGTCCGAGTATCGAACACAAGGACACGTGAAAACGTATCTAATACTTGACCCTAACTAAGAGTCACCTAAGAATATTTAAATTATTTTTAATGATTAACTACTTGACCAAACTTACTTTAATTAAATTAATTAACTAAACTTAACTTAAGTTAACTTAACTAAACACTTGATGAAACTTCGAGACTTAACTGCAATTGGAGAAAACGTCTACCTAGGTAAGAATCATATTGAAGGTATAATAAGCTAATGGATTGAAGAATCTCACGACACCGTTTTCTAAGGATAAAACAACTAAGGCTCACTCAAGAAAGCTAGATCACCTCTTGGTCTCACTAACAAACTCTAATTTACACTTAATTGATTTTAAGAACAAACCGGTGAATGAATGGTTAAAGTGTTCTAATACCGACTTTCCTCTCGGTCTCACTGACACACGAACCTAATGGAAACGAATACTATGCAACCAAGGATAGAGGAACCATTTAGTTAACTTAAACTAGGTCAACTAATTGCTCACAAATCGAAACCCGACAAGAACCGAACCGCTTTCGCTCGATCCTAATCCTAACAAGTAAAAGCAATGAGACAACCTTACTTCTTATCACCTCTCGGTCTCTAAGAAGGTTCCTACCCGCTGAATTTAACTAATTAACATACCCAACTAAACCCTACAATTGATCACCCCGCAAACAATCTCTAAACACAAAGTAAATAGTTCAAACAAGCTAAAATCAATCAAAACCGATTCAATCAATCAAAGCAAGAGGTATATGAGTATAAATAATCGAATCAAAGCCACTAAACACAACCTAATTCAATATTAAACCAAAATTTCATCAACAATTCAAGTCATCATGATCAAAAATCCATATTACTTACTAAAACCTAACAATATTCATCTAACCTAGGTTGAACTAACTAGTTTAGCCTACCATTATTTTTGGACAGCAGCTATACATGAAAGTAAACACCATAAAACTCAACCAAAACATAATTAAACTCATTCAAGAATCAATATCAATCAAGCACAACTCAATCTTCAATTTACTTGCAAAACAATTCAAGTTAAAAGATCAAATTAACTAGTTATAAGTCTTGAACAAGAACACAAAGTTTATGGAGTTTTACTCAATGATTATGGCTGAAATAAACGATGAGGATGAACCCTAGCTGATGTACCAAGTCTCCCTCGATGTTTATCTCCTTCTCCTAGCCGCCACCTAGCTCACACAACACCTTTTCTCTTCTTTCTTGCTGCTGCCAGGTCCGATCGGTCCTTGTAAGGGCTGTTAGGTTTTTTTTATTTTTTAATTATCTTAATATATTATGCTTGAAAGGCTTGAATCTTATGGACTTGGGTCGGGCCTTGACTTGTAGTATTCAATCTTGATCAAAAAGGCCCCTAGAGTCTTCAAACTTGACACTTTTCTTCCTTAAAACTCATAACCTACAATTAATCATCAATGTTTGTAAGATCATGCAAAACAAGCCATAACTCATATTTATTATACTATTAAGCAATTAAAACATGATAAAAAGATACGAAAAGTAAGTGTGTTTTACAACACATCAAACATCCCCACACGTAAGAATTTTTCGTCCCTGAAAAAGAAATCTACACAGGATCATAACCAAGTGAAAAAAAACAAACTATCAGATTATTTAACATTATTAAAGCACAAGAAACAGCTCGACATATTGACCGCGATTGCCGATATTGTTATCCACTTAAACCCAGCCACCAGCCAATCAATCCCCCCTTTTGCATTAAATATTTTAAGTCCAAAAATTAAGGCTACACCTACCCCATCTCAGAAAAAGAGAGCTAGAAGAACTAGAATCGAAGCAAACTGGTTCAACAAATCACCATAAGCCAAGTACTCGTTGATTGTACTAATTAGATGCACTTGGTGAAATTTGGATGGATGAATGGTCATGTGGAGGTCGTACGAGCTATTCCTAAATATTATTGGACTTTGTCCTATAAATTTCTAATTTGATATTTATTGACTAAGAACCTTCGAGCCCAAATAGTGTATCCTCAGAGTCACTATCCCCATGGTAACCCGTAAACTCTAAGTCCCGTCTAGTATGTGCATCTTTGGCCTCTTTTACTAACTTTAAAGAATGCTTCTTGGCATCTTACAATACATAACTTTCTTCACAAGCATTTGCTTTTCTTGGACAACTTTTGATAATACACATAACTTTCAAAACATACTTCTTTTGTTTCTTTTTTTTTTCAATCATTTATTCACCCTAAAATATATAAATATTTTTAAGCTCGTAAAAAGATTGACATGTGGTGGTGTGCTGGTTTGAGTGATTTAATTCTTACCATCTCAAAGTTTTCAGATTATGGTAATCCTCCCTAAGCATCGAAATTCGGTTTCACTGTTTTTCAAATTATTATATATATAAAAACTGCTAAAGAGGACTATCAAAGCTAGTTGGGCCTACCGATACATCCCAAATCAGATATGCAAACCATCTCTTCTTTTATTATTACATTATTTTTCAAAAGTTCCGAGAGTTCGTTAACACAACGGTAATAATATCATTTCCTGCTTAACGTAGAAAAAAAATCAATTTTCAAGGGACATTTTTTTTAAACTTTTTTTTTTATATTCAGTCGCCCCAGCCAATTTCAATTTTCGGGTGAATGGCTATCCCGTACATCTACATGTAGAAAACATGACCAAACATATACAAGTATATGTCCCTCGAACTTGAGTAACCGACAGCGAAAGAACAAAACACTTTTTAATTTTTTTATTTTTTTTAAATTTTTTCTACAACTAAGTAAAATAGATTCCCATCCCCACACTTCGAACGAAATCGTCCTCGATGAGAACAAGGAAAAGAAATGAAATAAAACTAAAAGTAAAAACTTAAAGTAATCAAAAGTAAAAAGAGAACGGGTTACTCCCCTGGTTTATATGCAGAATCTTCATCACCTATGAATCAATCGAGCGACCGTATAGCATTTCATTCGCAGCCGCAACCTCGGGAGAACCAGTTCCAAAACGCCATCTGATCTACCATGCGCATAAAAATACCTGCAATAACTCAAACTCGCTCGCGCGTAGCGGCGTACACAACAGAAAACAAAAACATAAGAAATAAACATATTTTTGTGATTTTGTATTTTATTAATTTTTTCATTTTTTTTATTTTTAAGTTTTAATAAATAACAAAAATAAAACAAATAATAAAGAAAATAATAATACACACTCTACAACTCGGACTATCTCCCGAGTGAGGCATCCAAACGCGTCTACGCCTCGGTGAATGAGTCAAGGTAGAACACCTCGACTGTCTGATCAGCTATCTGCTCGCCTATGTAATGCTTCAACTTGTGATCGTTCACCTTAAACCTCCTGCTCTGATCATGTATCTCAATAGTGCCATACGGGAATATCTCAGTGACCATGAACGGTCCCGACCATCGGGATTTTAAATTTCCCTGGAATAACCTCAACCGGGAGTTATACAATAAGTCCTTATCCCCACACTTGAACTGCTTATTACCCTTCAGCTTTCTATCATGAAGTTCTTTCGTGCGCTCCTTATACCTAAATGACTGTGCATACCTGTGATCTCGGAGCTCCTCTAACTCATGTAACTGATGGAAATGAGTGCCCTCTGCGGCGGATAAATCAAGATTAACCCTCTAAGGGGCCCATGAAGCACGGTGCTCCAACTCAACAGGAAGATGACAGGCCTTCCCATAAATCATCCGAAATGGTGTGGAACCAGTCGGAGTCTTGTAGGCTGTTCGGAAGGCCCACAAGCGTCATCTAATTTGTCGAACCAATCCTGACGATTTGAACCAACCGTTTTCTCTAGAATACGTTTGATTCCCCGATTATTCACTTTCACCTACCCACTAGTCTGTGGGTGGTAGGCGGTTGCAAGCCGATCAGTGACCCCATAGTGCTGCAACGCCTTATCCATCTGCGAATTGCAGAAGTGAGTACCTCGATCATTGATCAAGGCTTTCGGGACACCAAAACGAGCAAAGAGACTTTTAAGAAAACGAACTACAACTCGGGCATCATTCGTGGGTAGAGCTTTCTCCTTAACCCACCATGACACGTAATCGACATCCACGAGTATGTACTTGTTCCCATGCAAAGATGGAAACGGTCCCATGAAATCAATGCCCCACAAATCAAAAACCTCACAAACTTGAATAGCATTCTGGGGCATTTCGTTTCGTGATGAAATGTTGCTGACGCGCTGGCAACGATCACAACTCCTATCAAACGCATGCGCGTCCTTGAAGATAAAAGACCAGTAAAAACCAGAATCAAAGACTTTCTTCTCCGTAGAACTCACACCATGGTGACCTCCTGTCGGTCCCACATGACAATGACTCAGAATCTTCCATCCTTCCAGGACATCTACACACCTCCTAATCAGCTGATCAACACCGACGCGGAAAAGATACGGGTCGTCCCATAGGTAAAACTTAATGTCAGCAAAGAATTTTTTCTTTTGCTGGTAAGGAATCTTCAGGAGGTACCCGTCATTGAGATAGTTCGCGAAGTCAGCGAACCATGGAAAACCTTCCTCCTGTGTCGTAAAAAACATGAGACCCTCTGTCGGAAAACAATCGTCAATCCGGACCCCCGAATCTCCTAACTCTGCTCCATCTAGACGCGAAAGATGATCGACCGCCACATTCCCGGCCCCTTTTTATCACGGATCTCAATATAAAACTCTTGAAGAAACAGGATCCATCGATAAGACGTGGCTTAGCATCCTGCTTTCTGAAGAGATACCGAATAGCAGCATGATCCGTGAAAACAATCGTCTAGGACAGAACTAGATAGGACCTAAATTTGTTGAAGGCAAACACCACAGCTAAAAGCTCTTTCTCGGTGGTGGTATAGCTCTCCTGTGCGTCATTTAAGGTCTGACTAGCGTAGTAAATCGGATGGAAGTGTTTATCCTTCCGCTGTCCTAGAACCGCTTCGACTGCGAAGTCGCTCGCGTCACACATCAACTCGAATGGTAACGACCAGTCGGGAGCAACCATGATCGGGGCGTTAACGAGTTTGTCTTTCAGAAGATCAAACACCTCAATACATTGCTCAGAAAAAACAAATGGAGCATCCTTCTTCAGAAGTTTGGTCATGGGTCTCGCGATCTTAGAAAAATCTTTGATGAACTGGCGGTAGAACCCGACATGACCTAGAAAACTCCAAATGGATCTCACAGAAGTGAGCGAGGGAATATAAGAAAAGGTCTCGACCTTCGCTTGGTCAATCTCTATCCCCGCACTCAAAATCCGATGCCCCAGAACAATGCCCTGGCGAACCATGAAGTGACACTTTTCCCAGGTAAGGACTAGGTTGGTGTCGACACAGCGGGACATCATCCTCTCAAGATTAGACAAACAATGATCGAAGGAACTCCCAAATAAGGAAAAATCGTCCATGAACACCTCCATGGAGTCCTCGATCATATCATGGAAAATGGCCACCATACACCTCTGGAATGTGGCAAGAGCATTACACAGTCCGAACGACATACGTTTATAGGAAAACGTTCTATAAGTATCGGTCCCCTCGATTTCAGCTGGATCTTAATTAATCATGTCATAACTCACACAGATTGATGTGTCGACAAGAGAGTTAATGACGGGTTGGTATATTTAGAAAGATATCCGTTTGTTAAAGGCGGAATCAATAACAAACATACGGTTGCAATGAATAATCAAAGGTAGAAAGCACACTTAGGATTCACTCAAAAGATTTCCATTTATATAATATTAATCATACAAAAGGATAATCGATTTAGGGTTTTCTAGGAATCCTAAGACAGCCGTCACACAATATTCTTTCAATTAATGTGTCTGTCTTATCCGTAATGTGCTCCCTCTGGCGGCGTGACCTAAATATTCTATTTATAGGCCTGCCAACCTAGGACAGCTGTCATTCCTTCTAGAAACCCTAAATACAGTCATACATATTCAAATTACATATTCAAAATAAACTAAGTGTAAAACAAGTCTTCCGGGTAGGCTTTGCATCAATCTTGTCTTTCCGAGTATGCTCGGCCATCCTTCATAACTTGTAACATAGAAGTGTGCTCGGGATCAGTTTCCGGGTAGACTTTACTTAAAGAGTATTTCACTAAGTAAAATACTCACCGAGCAGACTTCAGTCTTCTAGAATTTGCCAGACTTTGCCCGACAACTCCTTACGAGCAACCTTGTTCTTCAATGATCCATTTCAGCTCTTTGCTATAAAATAACTTATTAGCAAAGTGTACTCGGGAGTTACTGTTCCTTGCTTGAGCTGAACCTTGCTCGATATTACTTAAAGATATTCCTTTAGATTATCAAGCATACTTGGATCATACTTATTAATGAATACCTTGCCCGGTCTTCCAATCACTTGGCTTCTTGGACTTGGTTAACCAAACCCTACTCGGAAGAGTAAAATACTTGGTTTTGAAGAACAGACTTGCTTGATAAAGTGAACCTTGCCCGAATTTACATAAACTAGTGTACCTACTCGGTAATGCACTAATTTGCAAACCCTGCTCGGATATCCACTTAAGAAGACTACTTGAAGTAAACCTTTCTCGGTAGGCAAAATATCGTACTCGGCTAAGTAAAAGCTTGCTCGGAGGTCTAAGGTGTGCTCAGATCCATTACTTAGCAAATTCAGAGGAGGTTGAGAAGATTCCAATTTTCAATGTACTTCATTTAGGTCAAATCTTTGACTCAACAATCTCCCCTTAGGTCAATTTCTTGACCCAACAATCTCCCCCTAGATTGGAACACCTCAGCTGACCCAAAACATTTCTATGGTTACTTACACTTGGCAAAAATACACATCAAATCAAAAATCAAAATTACATATTCAGATAACATAAGCAAATTACATAATCAGAAAGTTGTCCGAAGAGATTACAAAAGAAAGCCTATTCAAAGATTCTTTAGTTTATCTAGAGATGCTTGTTTAGGCATGGAAAATCCAACTTTTCCGGCTCTCTTAAGAATCTTAACAGTTCTGATTTCTTAGCACTTGTAGGCCTTTGCCTTACATTTTAATCCGAGAGATGTAGTGCTGCAATCACAGATAATTGCCATAGATTGAATTTTCTGAAGTCATTCTTAGAGAATATCTTCACAATCTCTCCATTTTCCATCATAACATTCAGATGTTCAGTCCTGGTCATAGAATACTCCACTTGGCATAACATTGTGGTTGACTGAATGGTTTTTGGCTTTTTCTGCAATCTCAACAAAGGGTTTATCCATCTTCAAGTGCATCTGCTTTGATTTTTCTTGAGTTGTCACAGACATCTTCCTTTTCTTTGTACTGTTCTATTTGAGAGCAAGGATGTTGTCTGTTTGCAGAATTTCTCTACTTTGGATTTCCTCGTCATTGTCATCCTTGATAGATCAACCATCTTTTTGGATATTCCTTTGTTCTTACCAACTAGAGACTGGGCAGCTCCCTTTTTCATGTTTAACTGCTGTCTTTTCATTTTCTTGAAGTTGCTCAAAATCTCTTTTCTTTTCATGACTTTTACATAATCATAAGGAATTCCATTTTTAACCAAAAATTTTGGTTTACCACCATATTTACTCAAGAATTTTTGAATGTTCATATCTTCTTCCAATTCATCTTTCATTTTGTCTTGAACAGTCTTTTCTTCATTTAAAGCTTTTGAAATCTTGTCAATGACAGTGTCTAGTTTCTCTGTTATCTCTTTCTCTAATTCTTCTTGCTTAATTAGTTTGAGCAGAGAGACTACCACACCATTTGGAATTTCTTGATCATTCAAGCATTTTTCAATCAGTTCTTGAGGGACTTCTCTCTGATTATTCTTCACTTCATCTCTTAGCTTTCTCTCATCTTCAAACAGCTTCATCAAGTTTTCTTGTTCTTCAAAGTCTTTATCAGACATCATTTGACTCAGAAATTCTCTGTCATAAATTTCTGTCATTCTTTGCACATAGACTCTTTTGGCTTCTGATTCAGATTCATTCATTTCTGAGTCCATTGTGTTCTCCTTCTGAGAATTTAAAGTCTGAATTTTATCATCCTCCAGAGCAATTTCTTTTCCTTTTAGTTTCTTGCATTCCTCAAGTTCTTTCTTTTCATCTTTTGGAATGTTGTCAGTTTCATCATCTGAGCTGTTCTTTTCATAAACTGAGAGAAGCTTCAGCGAATTCTCCCCCTGTTTTGGGGCAGCTAAGATCTTCTCAACCTCAGACATTAGGGTTTGAACTCGTTGCAATGCTTTCTTCAGTTCTTTAGAAAGATAATGTTTGTAGGAATTGGAATTACTTGGAGTTGGATCCATTGCTGATTTTCTGTTATATCAATGAACTCACAATTATCAGTTAGATCTCAAAGTAAGTATTAAAAAAATTTAAGGTATAAATAATATTTCAATTCAAACCGTTGTCTTGAATGATATAGAAATCTGCACAAAACACAAATGTAAGTTACTCTTGAAATGTGATGTTTCAATTTTGAATAGCATATGCAGGTCTTCTTTTAATGAGAGTTAAGACAAATGTAAAGTACATATCTGCAATTTTTTCTGCCAAAATTGTAGATAAAGTTCTTTTGTTTCTGCCTTTTTCTTTTACATGCCAGGTAAAGTGAGAAATTTGAAAAGTTTTTTGTCTTTTAGCTTATAAATTCCTTATCTATTTAAAAGTGTGTAAAGATAAGGTAAAGTGTGTTTCTTTGAGAGTAAGGATTTGCAGTGGAAGGAGAGAGAGAGGGAAATAATGTTGAAAATTTTGCCTAACTCCCTCTTTTATACTTTTTGAAAATGGGTGTTAAATGCTCTTTGTCCTTTTGTGAATTATTAGCTGTCAACCAGTAACATTATCCACTTGATATATTAAACATTTAATTTCATTTAAGTTCATAAGACCTTACTCGAAAGATTAATATATCCAAAGTCTACTCGGTATACTTCCACTTACAAACCTTACCCGGTCAAACTTTGTTTGAAAATTTTCATTTTGAATATACAAAGTTTGCCCGAATTCTTCTATTTATAAACCTTGCTCAATCAAGTAAATTAATTTAAAGTTAAGACATGATGAAGAAAGCTTACCCGAAATACTAGATTTCTTGAGAAATTAATCACAAGGCAAATAATCAAGTATAATCATCAAATAAACATCCTTACTAAGAATCAATTAAGATCCCCACATAGATTTCTCAATTTCAAATTAAAACTTATCTAGCATAAACCCTAATAAGAATCATAATCAATTTTATCATACTAACTAACATATTCAATCAAGCATACTTGAAAAAACATAGTGTGCTCGAGCAATCTTTCTGATGTAAAGTGTGCCCGAACAACAATCTTATGCAAAGTATACCCGAATAACCTTCATATAGTACAAAGTGTGCCCGGAAATGAATTCTAGCAGACAGTGTACTCGAAAAGTTAAGTTTTGTAATTACCAAGTATATTGAGGGAACAAAAGTGTACCCGGAATATAAAGTGTGCCCGGAAAAGAAAGTTTGCCTGAAAACACTTGTAATTTCAAAGAAATCATAACACACATATCACAGAACATGCTTGGAATGAAATTAAAACACATAGACATTTAAGTGTGCTATAGTCTAAAATTTCATAGAGCTTGCCCGAAAATCCTATGTTAGCACTAAGCTTTCTAGGATAAACACATTCAATCATCAGGTATGCCCTTACCCGAGGGATTTCAACATGCCAAACCATACCCGAAAAATGACAAACTTAAATAGTAATATCTAAGCATGCCCGGAAAGATTAACAAACCTTTCCTAACGACATATTCACACAAATCACAAAGCTTACTTGATGTACTTGACTAAGTTCATAAAGTTCGCTTGGAATCACAATCAGCATATAACATGCATAGCTTGCCCGAAACAAGAATTTCTTGTTAAAAGCTAGCTATAACAACACATAATCATCTCAAGACTTCAAGCTTGCTGGGGAAATGAGTACAACAGTGTACTCTACCCGGATTGTGTAAACACTTCAAAGCATGCCCGGAAATCATAAAGTTAGTCAAAAATGACTAAGCTTACCCGAAACAACATATTCACACATAATCAACTGTTTTGTACTCGGAAAGGTTGTAGTTCATTAAACCTTACCCGAAACAACATATTCACACATAATCAACTGTTTTGTACTCGGAAAGGTTGTAGTTCATTAAACCTTACCCGAAACAACATATTCAC
The DNA here is from genome assembly GCF_021521415.1 of Bidens hawaiensis. Classification (NCBI taxonomy): domain Eukaryota; kingdom Viridiplantae; phylum Streptophyta; class Magnoliopsida; order Asterales; family Asteraceae; genus Bidens; species Bidens hawaiensis. The sequence goes on from NW_027504891.1 coordinate 191,773, forward strand.
ACATAATCAACTGTTTTGTACCCGGAAAGGTTGTAAATCATTAAACCTTACCCTAAAATACATATTCAAACACCTTGTGCCCGGAAAGGTTATAAGGTATCAAACCTTACCCGAACTTACATATTCAACCTATTTTAGGCAAAATGCAACACTTTTTGACTTAAACCACTTTGTCAAAATATATTTTTCTTTTCAGACCATAGTTTAAGAGCAAATGGTGCATTTAGAGATCAAATTTCAGTTATAATTCTCTTCAAAACAGTTTCTTCCATTTACTGAAAAGATCTCAAGAATGGGATCATATTGACTAAGTAGCTATCTCAATACTTCACTCTCAGCATTATTATGACAACATAGATAGGTTAACAGCAATTATAAACTTAGCATGAATTTCATCTCTTTGGTGATATGATTTAGGTTCATTTAAAGCATAATGCATTAATGGTTAACACTGTGCTATGATGCCTCATATCTCTTCTCAAAGCTTATTTGGCTTTCCCCAGATCACCCCAATTTGACTCCAACCTCCTGTATTTGGTCAAAAATAGTTTATCTATGACAGAACTTGTTGTATTTTTGTATTTTTAGATTCAAACATATATAGAGGTTGAACGTTGGACTTACAGTTAGCAACATGCCTTTCATTCAAGATGAGACAGATTTTGCCAACATCTTTGTAGTTCTTGTTGTAACCCTCTTGTTTGATAAAATATTTAAAACACTCATCAACTTTTGGTTGATTTATTCATTCTTACCCTTGTTTTTGATATTTTCTCAAATTTTCTTAAAGCACGTTCTTTGTCATATTTAAAGATGTTTAATTTTTGGTTGACCAAATAACAACAGGCTCGTGTATGACTGGGTAATCACTTTTCTGCCATATCATTCGGAGAGATTTATCTTGAGACATGCAAAGACAACTATGCATCTCCACATAAAGATTAGCATATTCATTATGTTTATATCACCTTAGATTTTATATCATCATGGGAAAGCAACCATACATGTTAATGACTATACTAAGGTCTTTTTAGCCTATTAATTCCATATGATCAGCTAAGTAGTCAATCTACTATCATTTCCCAATAAACACAGTTTAATATTCAATCACCCCAATATCTCTTCATTGTCAGGTTAATGGCTATCCTGTTTGACCAAAAGTGGTCAACAGGACCAAACATACATGTGAATATATGTCCTTTCAAAGTCAGAGCTATTGATATAGTTTTAAGTGAAGGAATAAGAAACAAGTCATAATTGCCCCAAATGCATTCAGTTTTCAGGTCAATGGCTATCCTTTGAATCTATAGAGATTTAAGGACCAAACATACACAAGTGCATGTCCTTCCAACTGGGCAAATGACATAGTTTTCAGCAAAAACAACTACTTGAGACTTCTTTTTAAAAATCCTTCTTTTAAGCTTCTTTAAAGCTTGAACTGAATAATCTTATCATATCTCTGCACCATTAATCAACTTGCTTATGTTTTGACCAAAATAAAGTATTTATGCAAAATTCATTATAAAATTCATTGAATCACTTAATTTTGACATAAAACACATTTTGACATAAACAGTTGCATCACATAATCAAATCTTAATCATTCTTATTATCATCAAGAAAACAGACTGTACTAACATTCAATGTCTATCATATCTTAACAACATCAGAAGATCAGATAAAGAACATATTCAAGTAACCATAAACATGTGATTACTCAGGACATCAGATAAGCATTCAATTAACCCAAACAGATCAAACTACTTATCATAACATCAGATCAGTTAACTTGATAGTCAAGAATTATCATCAATTTCAAATAAATTTCACAGATATTTACTTAAGCACCTATCAATTAACTTCAAACATATTCAATCAACATTCAGTCGAAACATATTTTAAACAAATTCAATCAACATAATCAAGCATATTCACTAAACATTCAATATGTGTAATCTCTAATAAAATAATCAGTTATCACAGAGAGACACACAACCAGGCACACATCCTTAATCAGATTTCATCAGAGTTGATCATTCCCAGGGCTTTCAGAAGAAAGTTGAACCTGGTTCTATCAAGTGGTTTGGTGAATAGGTCAGCCAAATTGTCACTTGTATCAACCCTTTGCATTTCAATCAAACCTTTTTCACTGCAGTCTCTGATGAAATGATGTCTGATTTCAATGTGCTTAGTTTTGGAATGTTGAACTGGATTTTTAACAGTAAAATATGCAGCATTATTGTCAATAAGAATAGGGGTGTTCAAGAAATTCAAACCATAGTCCAGCATCTGATTTTGAATCCATAGAACTTGTGCACAGCAGGCAGATGCAGCAACATATTCAGCTTCTGCAGTAGATATTGAAACTGTAGTCTGCTTTTTTACATTGCCATGATACTAGCCTTTCACCCAAAAATTGACATCCTCCTGAGGTTGACTTTCTGCTCATGTTGCAGCCATCATAATCACTGTCTGTATATGAAATCAGATCAAAAGCTTTGTTCTTTGGATACCAAATACCTAAGTCTGGTCTTCCCTTAAAATATCTGAATATTCTTTTAACAACATTCATGTGGGAGACTTTTGGACTTGATTGGAATCTTGCACACACACATACAGCAAACGTGATATCTGGTCTTGTTGCAGTCAAATACATCAGAGATCCAATTTTGGCTCTATATTCATGTTCATCTATAGGCTCCCCCTTTTCATCTGCAATAATCTTTTCTTTGGTGTCCATTGGAGTTGAAGCAGTCTTGTACTCATGACAGTTGAACTTGTTCAAGATGTCCTGCACATATTTGCTTTGATGAATGAAAATCCCCTCAGCCTTCTATTGAACTTGCAATCCTAGAAAGAAGTTCATTTCACCCATAGAACTCATGTTGTATTTGGACTTCATTACCCCTTCAAACTCCATACACATTTGTTCATTTGTAGAACCAATGATGATGTCATCCACATACACTTGTACTAGAAGCAAGTCTGATCCCTTTCTTTTGTAGAAGAGTGTCTTGTCAATGGCTCCTCTTTTGAAACCATTTTAAAGAAGATGATTTGACAGCTCATCATACCATGCTCTAGGAGCCTGATGCAATCCATAAAGGGCTTTGTTTAACTTATACACCCTGTTTGGATACACTGGATCCTCAAAACCTGGAGGTTGAGCAACATACACCTCTTCATCAATCTTTCCATTTAGAAATGCAGACTTAACATCAAGCTGGAACACTTTAATGTTCTTTGAGGCAGCATATGCAAGAAAAATCCTGATAGCTTCAAGTCTTGCAACTGGTGCAAAAACTTCCTCAAAGTCGATTCCTTCTTCTTGAAGACATCCCAGTGCTACAAGTCTAGCTTTATTCTTAATCACCAAACCCCTTTCATCCCTTTTGTTTCTAAAAACCCATTTGATTCCAATTGCATAACTTTCATATGGCTTATCAACAAGATCCCACACATGCAGGTCTCTAAATTGTGCCAATTCCTCTTGCATTGCTTCCACCCAACTATTATCTTTTAATGCTTGTGCTATGTTCTTTGGTTCTATTTGGGATAGAAAGCAAGAGTAAAGACAAATATTTGCAATTTCGGAATGACTTCTTGTAACTCTTTCATGCAAATCACCAATGATGTTTTCAGAAGGATGATTCTTTTCCACATAAGGAGTTTGAACAATCATATCTGTAGACACAGTTGTGTCAAGATTTGACTCATTGAGTTCTGGTTCTTCAATGATCAAATCAGTCTCTGCATCATGAAATTCTGGTGCTTCATCATTATGTTGTCCTGAAGTAGATGCACCATTGTTTCCAATATTTAATCTTTGAAATAGATCTTGAAATCTTGCTGTAGATGCAGCTTCTTCTTCACTTGCTTGGTTGCTTGTGTCACCCTCATTCTGAACTTGATCATTTTGTGCATCTTGATTGTCTTGATTGTTCTCAGTATGATTATGTTCAATATTGTGATTGTTTTCTTGATTAGGTTAACCAATATCACATGAGGAGTTCTTCACAAAAGTATATTCCTTTTCCTTTTGAGCAACCTTCTTCCATAATTCTTCCAAGTCCAATGACTTCTTCCTTTTCTCTTCAATTTCACTGGTCTTGTAGAAAGATTCATCAAAGTATGCAGGATAAATCTTGAAAGACCTTATTAACTTCTCATGATCAAACAGCCATGCTGAACCATCAACTGTATTGAATTGATTCTCATTAAAATGATGTCAGATGATTCTATAACACTCAAGTGATCTTTCACATAAACTCTGTAGGCTTTTGAGTGTGTAGAATATCAACCAAAGAAACAATCTAGGGACTTTGTTTGAAACTTGTTCAAATAGTCTCTAGTGTTCAGTAGAAAACATTTGCATCCAAAGGGCTTGAAAAACTTAATGTAAGGCTTTCTGTTGTGAAATATTTCATATGGAGTTTTGTTAAGCCTTTTGTTGACAAGTACCCTGTTCTGAACATAGCAGGCTGTATTTATAGCTTCAGCCCAAAAAGTGATAGGCAGATTAGCATCTGCTAACATGGTTCTTGCAGCTTCAATAAGTGTTCTGTTTCTTCTTTATGCTACACCATTTTGTTCAGGAGTTCTAGGAGCTGAGAATTGTTGTTGTATTCCTTTTGCTTCACAAAATTCTTGCATAACTCCATTCTTGAACTCAGTGCCATTGTCACTTCTCATCATCTTGACTGTCTTATTCAACTTGTTCTCAATCATTGTTACACAACCTTTAATCAACTCTGGAGTCTCATCCTTGGTACTTAGGAAATAAACCCAAGTGTATCTTGAATAGTCATCAATGATCACCAGACAATATCTTTTCTTCCCAATACTTGGTACACTCACTGGACCAAAGAGATCCATGTGATATTCATGTATTTGATCAATTCAGTTGATGAGTTTTGACTTATGAGTAGATTTGTGTTGTTTTCCCTTTTGACATGAATCACAATGATCTTCCAACTTGAATTCTCTGGTAGGTAAGCCTATGACATGCTCACCTTTGACAAGTCTATTCATGTTCTTCAAGTTCACATGACACAGTTTCCTATGCCACAATTTGACTCATTTTCAGTGGTTTTGGAAACAAAACATGCACCTCCTCTTGAAATAGCTTCTTTCATATTCAATTCATACAAGTTACCATTTCTTGGTGCCATCATCATAATCATTTCAGGTGGAATTACAAACTCAGGTTTTAAGATGAAACAGTGTGAATCATCAAAACTGACTTTGTAACCCTCATCACACATTTGTGATATACTCAGCAGATTGTACTGAAGACCTTCAACATGAAATACATTATCAAATGAGACTTTCCCATTTGTTAAGATTCCTTTTCCAACAATCTTTCCACCATTCTCATCACTCCCAAAAGCTACTGGACCTTCATACTTCTCTTCATAATTGACAAGAGATCTCTTGTCACAAGTCATGTGCCTAGAACAACCACTATCCATATACCATATGTCATTTAGAGGAGTGGACTGTTCCTGCACATACAAAGAAAATTTGATTAATTGAGTGATGAAGTGCAAGCCTTATCAACTTGCAGTTCATCAGATTCAGTTTCAGACACAGCTTGGGAAGTGAGTGTTGTTGGTTTAGGATCTTCATGAGCCAATTCTAAGTTCTCTGAATGATCAGTTTCATAACCACACTCTCTTGGAGTTTTGACAAGTGAGGTTGGGCAATGGTATTCATCTGAGTCAGTGGCATACTCCTTTATCACATAGTCCTTCTTCACAGAGTAGTCTCTCACATCAGCAAATTGCTCAACCTTACTCTCAGTCTTAGGTTTCCAAAGGAAACCATATGGTTCATATCCATGTCTTAATAGAAACTTCTCATCACCAGTGAGTTCTGTTGGTTTATTTCTAGAATGTGCATCTTTTCTTCTTGTCTTCTCACTGCTTGATGATCCTTGAGAGCTATCAGATTTGACTGATTGAGTATCTTGCTTGATTCTCACAGACTGATAGTTCTTTTTGGTCAATTCCTCATGATTCTTAGGAGATTTACTTCTTCTTTCTAGTTCAGCCACTTTCTTCTCAATCCTTGTCTCCTTTTAGGATTTCTTCTCTTCTTTGTTCATGGTTTCATTTCCACACACCTTTCCTTTTAGATATTCATCATACTTCTTTTTGTACAGGACAAAGTCTTGCCCGTACTTTGTTCCATTTGGTACATGAAATGGTTTGAATTTGAATCTTTCATTACATGAATCTGTGTGGTGACCATATTCATCACACCTTTTGCACCAAACCTTGCCTTTGAATATTTCATGTTCTTTTGGTTTCTTGTATCTTTCACTTGGCTTAGGTGTCTTGACTCCTAGAGTCTTCTGATTCTTTAAACCATCAAAATCAATTGAAAAAGGAACAAATTCCTCAATCTTGATGTCTTGTATTTCAAGTTTGCTTTTGACAAAGACAATCTTCTCCATATTCATAGGTTCTTCATCACTGCTTTCTCTAACGCTTGACTATCTTTTCTCATACTCTTCCATAGTTTCCACTTCTCCAACATCCAACACCTCATAACTAGAAAAGATTGGATAAACTGGAATAAAATTTTCTGTATCAACTTTGTCAGTCACAATCTTCTTTTTGTTATTCTGCTTTATCTTACCCAATACAGCCTTGCTTGGTGGTCTGACTGCATTGTAGTTTATCTTCCTCCTTTCACAAATATCAAAAGAAACATATTCTCTTTTCATTTTATCATTCTGTTTCTTCAATCTTCGTGGGACTGGTGGATACTTTGGAAGTTTATCAACAAATTCAGGCTTCTTATATTTTCTTCCTTTTTCAGCAGCTTTGATTTTGCTTTTCAGTAATTTGATCACTCAAATCACTCAAATCATCTTGATCCAACTTAATTGAATCAAAGTCATCCTCAGAGACTTGAACTCCAATTGACTTATCCTCTTTTACTTCTTTCTTAATCACAAACTCTCCTTCTTCATTCACTTCTACCTTTTTGTACAAATCAACAAATTCTTCCTTGTCTTGAAAGACATCTCTGAATTGTTGCAAGTATGCATCTCTTTTCTCTTTGTCAACTTTTGGCATGAAGTTGTTGAATGGAGGTGGTATTGTTTTGTATTTTTCTTGTTCCTTCATCTGGTTCAGTATACCACATATGTTGCCTGTTGAGATCAAATTCTTTAGAAATTCAGTTTCAACCTTCAGTCTTGTGTTTTGCACCTTTTCTTCAACCAACATCTTCTTTAATCCATCAATCTCAGTGGTGTATCTAGTTTGAGTTCTGTAAATGATCATGCAATCATCTTCAAGGCTTTTAATCTTTTCATCACTGATCAACTCACTTGCCTCATACTCATTGATGATGCTTTGTTTTCTAAAACACTCACTTTCCAGCTTGCCTACCTTTGTTTTCAATTCAATGATAAGTTCATTTAAATCAACTGTAGGAGCAGAGTGTACCTGAGATGATGATCCTTTTTCTTTCTCAATTATGGCCATGAATGCCACATTTGCTTTCCTGATATCATCTTCAATGTCCTCTTCATGATTGCTCCAATCAAAATTTCCTTCATGCTGTGTAGTCACTGCCACATTTCCTTGATTTCTGATCTGATTTTGATTTGCTGGAACAGTGTTGTTTGGAACATTTTGAGCTGCTTGAAGGTTTTGATTGTTATTCATTTGAAAACCTTGAGTCTGTTGCATACTTTGTTGTTGATTATTCATTTGAGGCTGAAAGTTGTTGAAGTTGGGGTTGTAATTGTTGTTGGGATTGAAGTTGTTGTTGTTAAAGTTGTTCATTTGACTGTTGTTGTTGTTGAATCTTGGCTGATTTTGTTGGTAATGCTGCTGACCTCTTGGTTGATTTTGTTGATATTGATGCTGACCTCCTGGTTGTTGATTCTGGATTTGATTCATTTGAAAATTTCTTGGTTGATTGCATTCTCTTGCAAAATGATCAGGTTTCTGACAATTGTAGCATATTGCTTTTGACTTGTCAAATCCAATCCTGTCATTAGGACCAGAAACCAGAGACCTACCAGTTCTGTTATACAGCCTTTTACTTCTCAAACCCAACATGGCAGCTTGCCACTTCAAATCCATGTCTTCCAAGTCATCTGCATCAATTTGTTCTAAATCATCTTGTATCACACTTGTGTGAATTAGATTCTTTGCAACAAATGCATTATATGACTCAGTAAACATAGACAACAAAGCTTGTGTTTCATTGCTTTGACCATGTCCTGTGCCAGTATTAGGAACATTTCCACTTGGCTTGGAGGCAGAATGAGTATCATCAATTAGTTGCACATTGAACCTCTGCTGATTTCCTTGATTACTTGTGCTACCTCCAGTGAAAGATTTTGGAGTAACAACATTATGTTCAGCTGGTTCTTCAATAATGGGAATTTGCTGTTGATTCTTGGTAGACAGATTTGCCATGGGTGCAATCAATGCATTTGAAACATTGAAGCATGGTCTATCTTCCTTAATCATTTCATTCTCTATCATTTCAAGTTCTGCAGCCTGAAGAAAGCATACCACATAATCCAATTTCAACTCATTGAAATTTTGCTTCTGAAGGATGAACTTGCAAGAAGTATACCATTCTTTTGGCATTGAGTTGAGTAACTTTGTATTCAAATCAAAGTCAGTCATTACATAATCAGTTGTCCTCAACTCGTTCACAATACTTAGAAAATGTTCTAGTATTGATTTCAACCTTTCTCCATCCCTATACTTGAACCTTTCCAACTGTTGCTTCAATCATTGCTTTTTTATGTTCTTTAGTTCAGTATTCCCTTCATACATTTCAAGGATGGCATCATACATTTGCTTGGCAGTTGTGTGATGAGCCACCTTGGTCAGAATCTCCCAAGACAAACCTAGCTTAATCATAGCTAAGGCTTTGTCATCCACCTTTCTCACTTTTTCTCTTACAGCAGCAGTAGTAGTAGCATTTGCACCTTCTTCAACAACAGTTTGTGGACCATTCTTGATGGAGTTCCACTTATCAATATCATTGTAGTATACGGCTGCTTCAAAGAGTACTTTCCATTTGATAAAGTTTTCCTATCCATACAACCTTGGTATCTTGTTAGTAGACACCTCTTGTTCCTCATATCCAGACATTTTGAGAAATTAAAAAATCAGTTTCTTTAAAAAAAGTTTCAAAATAATCAGATCTGAAAACAGAATGCTCAGATCTGATGTGTCTGATGTGATTAGAACAAGATTTAGATATAAAGATTAGAACTTTAATTGAAATAAGGAAGAAAAAACACCGGTAGATTGTAGATCTGGAAGAAAAATGAAAAACAGGGCTGCTGACGTCACAAATCAATGGAACAGAGGTCTGCTTGCGTCATTCTTCTTCAAATCTTCAATCAGCAACACCAAAACAGCGGTAACAAGCTCTGATACCACTTGTCGGTCCCATCGATTTCAGCTGGATCTTAATTAATCATGTCATAACTGACACAGATTGATGTGTCGACAAGAGAGTTAATGACGGGTTGCTATATTTAGAAAGATATCCGTTTGTTAAAGGCGGAATCAATAACAAACATACGGTTGCAATGAATAATCAAAGGTAGAAAGCACACTTAAGATTCACTCAAAAGATTTCCATTTATATAATATTAATCATACAAAAGGATAATCGATTTAGGGTTTTCTAGGAATCCTGAGACAGCCGTCACACAATATTATTTCAATTAATGTGTCTGTCTTATCCGTATTGTGCTCCCTCTGGCGGCGTGCCCTAAATATTCTATTTATAGGCCTGCCAACCTAGGACAGCTGTCATTCCTTCTAGAAACCCTAAATACAGTCATACATATTCAAATTACATATTCAAAATAAACTAAGTGTAAAACAAGTCTTCCGGGTAGGCTTTGCATCAATCTTGTCTTTCCGAGTATGCTCGGCCATCCTTCATAACTTGGTAACATAGAAGTGTGCTCGGGATCAGTTTCCGGGTAGACTTTACTTAAAGAGTATTTCACTAAGTAAAATACTCACCGAGCAGACTTCAGTCTTCTAGAATTTGCCAGACTTTGCCCGACAACTCCTTACGAGCAACCTTGTTCTTCAATGATCCATTTCATCTCTTTGCTATAAAATAACTTATTAGCAAAGTGTACTCGGGAGTTACTGTTCCTTGCTTGAGCTGAACCTTGCTCGATATTACTTAGAGATATTCCTTTAGATTATCAAGCATACTTGGATCATACTTATTAATGAATACCTTGCCCGGTCTTCCAATCACTTGGCTTCTTGGACTTGGTTAACCAAACCCTACTCGGAAGAGTAAAATACTTGGTTCTGAAGAACAGAATTGCTTGATAAAGTGAACCTTGCCCGGATTTACATAAACTAGTGTACCTACTCGGTAATGCACTAATTTGCAAACCCTGCTCGGATATCCACTTAAGAAGACTACTTGAAGTAAACCTTTCTCGGTAGGCAAAATATTGTACTCGGCTAAGTAAAAGCTTGCTCGGAGGTCTAAGGTGTGCTCGGATCCATTACTTAGCAAATTCAGAGGAGGTTAAGAAGATTCCAATCTTCCATGTACTTCATTTAGGTCAAATCTTTGACTCAACAATCTCCCCTTAGGTCAATTTCTTGACCCAACAATAAGGGCAAGTGAAAGTAGTTTTCTCCTGGTCATCGGGAGCTATCGGAACCTGGAAGTACCCGGAGAAACCATCTAAGAAGCAGTAGTACTGCTGACCTGCAAAACGCTCTAACATCTGATCAATGAAGGGTAAAGGAAAGTGGTATTTCCTGGTGGCATCATTTATTCTGCGATAGTCGAGGTAGACTCTCCATCCAGTCACAGTCCTAGTGGGAATAAGCTCATTCCTCTCATTGGTGACGATAGTCATGCCACCCTTTTTAGGAACCACTTGGACTGGACTCAACCAAGCACTATCAGAAATGGGGAAAATGATCCCCATATCAAGGAGTTTAATAATCTCCTTCTTCACAACCTCTTGCATTTTCGGATTAACGGCGGCTGAACGAAAGTTTTGAAATTTTCCTCCATGAGGATTTTATGAGTGCAAAACGAAGGGTTGATACCCTTAATGTCGATAATCTTCCATGCAATCGCCTCTTTGTGCTCTCGTAGCACCCTCGACAACTTCTCCTTCTCGACCTCCGTCAAAGCAGATGCAATGATAACTGGCAGTTTCCTCTCTTAATCTAAAAACGCATACTCAAGGTGGGCAGGCAAATCCTTAAGCTCTAAGGAAAAAAGAGGACTCTCGACAGAAGGTCGGTCCATAGGATTATCTCGTACGATCTCAGCAGACACGCCATATTCAGGGATATGCGACTCGGTGTCGTCATCTAAGGTTTGATTGTTCATGGCAACCATCTCAATCTCTGGAATCTCCCTATTGGGAATCTGGGTGTCGGAGGCCGATCCTCCATAGACTTTGCTGAAAAACTCCCCAACATGTTCTATGATGGTATCGATGAAGTATAGGGAGTCATCAGCAGATTTGGGGTGTTTTAGTGACTGTCAAACATCGAAGGTGACGTTCTCATCCCCAACTCTCAAAATCAACTTACCCTCGCAGAAATCGATCAACGCCTGTGAAGTGGCGAGGAATGTTCGGCCCAATATAATTGGGACACTATCTGTAACATTTCGGGTTTTCTGTTTCCCTTTCGGTTTTTGTAATCATTACCCGACCCGGGTTCGGGTTCGGGTATTTTATCAATTAAGTTCGTTGTTGTTTAACATTCTATTTATTTATTTATTTTAATTGATTATAACTATAATTCATGTACAAAACTAACCCCTCAACTAACTTTAATATACCTTTGAATCATCAACCATTTATCAAGGACCATACTGTAAATATTATTTAAATTTCCTTCTTCCTCTATCTCACTTGCGATCAGCCGATGAGAACCCCTCCCCCCTTCTATCTTGGACCATAATTTTTTGAATGATTTACGTGTAATTGACCATGCACATATTACTCCTTACCTTAATTTGATTCTACCGACACTCCAAACATGAAAAACATTATTCAATTGACAGCTAACATAACAAACTCAAACCGCAGACAAAATAACTCTTAGAACCCTATATAAACTCGATCTTTTTGCAATTAAACTCGTCCACACCATCCTTACTACATCATGACCTAAACCCCTAAGCCAAATAATCCCCAAACTGCTGTTACAGTTGTTTTGGCATTCGAGCGTGAGCCGCAAACCCCAGTTCTTCGTTCCCCATCAATCCGTCACCGTATCAGGTAATTAAATCACGCATCATGATCGCACAAGACCAATTAACATTAACCCTAAATCAGCTTTAACAAAACTTGAACGAATTGGTCAATTTAATTTTTAGGGTTCATAAGGGAAATGACGAAAATCAGTTTTAGTATATATGAAATGGGTGTCAAGTTATGACCGTGTTAGACACCTATCCCAGTGGCAGGTGCGTTTATGTTAAACCTTTGAGCCGGCCTGGGGACTCGGGTTCAAGTCTCCCCAGGCCCGGTTTTGCTTTATTTTTGGTTATTATCTTCTTTAACATTTTTATTGTTATTTTTTTGTGTTTAAAACGTTAAGTAATCATTATTTTTGATAAACCAAACTCTGAAACAACTCTTTTCCTTTCATATTTCTCGTTTAAATAATCTAGTTTATATATATATATATATATATATATATATATATATATAATTATGTACCTTAAACAAATACTCTTAAATAATAAGATGTATATATTCTTTTTACGACTCTCGTTAACGAACCAAATTGTATTAAATATACAAAATATTCCGTTTAAACTTTTCCGTTAATATATTTATTTTACTTGTCAAACTCAAATGCAAATCTAAATATTAATAACAATAATGATAATCACGTTAATGATAATAATCTCAACAGCCATAATAAAATGACAATAAGATTAATAACCTTATCGAGACCCAAGATCCGTCTTATTTTATATTTAACTCACTTTATCGTTATCAACTAGGATTAATTGTCGGAAAATCTTGAGAAGCTTGACCGTTTTCATCCTAGCTCTCTCTTTTATTATCTCCTTCTCGTTTATCCTACTCTATAAGGTGAGTTTACATATTCCCCCTTTTTCATCTTTTAAATTTTGGGGGTGGCATGTATACCCTATTTAAATTACTCATTTTATTTATTAATCTTTTATAACAAATTCATATATGTTTATGAGTCATTGTTGCATGCTCTATGATAATGCTTTATGTGCTTAATTGTTTATTTTATGTTTGGTGGTTGGTATCTCATCCTCATCTAGTATGATCACACATTTACCCAAGTACATTGATTTCGTATCAATAAGAACGGGTCCACATCTATTTAGTTGTTTACATTTTAATAAGAATTGTAATACTCATCATTTACATATGAATTGTGGTTTTTATCTATATATGTATCTCAACTAAAACTTATGTATTCTCACCAACATTCATGTTGACAAACTCTATTTTTATACATGCTACAGGTACAAGTAATTTACATTGATCAAGATTGAAGATATTAGTTTTTACCGTAAGATATTTATCCAAACAATAAATATGATGTAATTGTTTTGTTTATTGAATTTGTGTACTTGTTTTGATATTAATTAATTAAATAATTATTGTCACTTTAATTAGTGTTTTTCGAGCTACTGTCCAATCAATACGTTACGCCCCGGCATGTTCCGCCTTTTGTCGGGGTCTGACACTATCGTCATCGTTCATGTCCAAGATGAAAAAGTCCACCGGGAAGATGAACTTGTCGACACGAACAAGCATGTTCTCGACCACCTCTCGGGGGTCTTTCACAGAACGATCAGCAAGCTTGATACTCATCCGGGTAGGACGTGGTTCGCCTAGACCCAACTTGTGATACACTGAATACGACATGAGATTAATACTGACACCAAGATCTGCCAGCACATGAACCATCGTATCATCACTCAAGATGTAGGGAATCGTGAAACTCCCAGGATCGGACATCTTTTCAGGGAACTTTCTCGGCAAGACTACAGAGCAACTAGCACTCAAAGGGATGGAAGAGACTTCAGCTAACTTCTCTTTATTCGAAAGAATATCCTTAAGGAACTTTTCATATTTAGGCATTTGCGTGAGTACCTCGAGGAATGGAATGTTAAGATGAAGCTGCTTTAAAAGATCAAGAAATTTTGAGTTCTGCTCCTCGTCTCTATCCCTGCGAAGTCTCCCTGGATATGGAAGTCTAGGTTTGTAGACTCTCGCTGGTGTGCTGGGTAATTGTTGGTTCTCAGCCTGTGCTGTACTTCCTAGGTTGCGCCTCTGATGCACCTTGGTCGGTGAAGACTCCAACTGAATCTCCTCATCCACCTACTCCTCTACATCTACTGTAGGCTCCTCCTGACTCACGGGCTCGCTACATGCCCCTGCACCGCTCCTCGTCGTCACAGCCTTCGCGAACGCCTTCGGATTTTGTTCGGTATTACTTCGAAGTGTTCATGGAGACCTCTCATTCAGAAGACTTGCTATCTCTCATATCTGCCATTCAAGATTTTTAGTTGACGTTCCTTGGTTTCTCATGAATGACTCGTGCTCCCGAAATTTCTCTTGAGTCTCTTTGTGACGGGAGTCCTCTTGGGTCATAAGCTGCGACAACATCTGTGTCTGCGGTGCTATCATCTCCTCTAACGTGGGCTTCTTCTCCACACTACTCGCTCCCTCACCGGAATCCTGGAATAGTCTCTAACGCTGCTGGAGGCCTGATTGATTTCCGTTCCTCCACTTTGAATTTTGATTGCCTCTCCACCCCGAATAATAAGAATTGAAAGAGTTTTGATTTCGGTTCGGATTACTAACAAAGTCAAATGCCTCTTCCTAGAAACCAACAGGGAACTGAACGGTCTCATGCCCTCCTCTACAGATCTCGCACAGCTTACTCTTCACCCGCAAGTCCTTCACGATCTTTGCCAACGCCTCAACCTGTGCCGCAAGTGCGGTGTTCATGTCGACCGTATGCATGCCGCGTGATAGGGAATCAACGGTCTTGGTACTCTTAGATGGTGGTCGCTGGTATCCACTCATGGCTAACCCGTTAAACAAAGCAATGCACTCATCGGTATCCTACGTCGTCAATAAGTTGTCTCCCGCAGCCATGTTGAGCATACTCTGAGTCGCGTATGTCACTTCGTTATAGAACCTCTCAACAACTGGCCAGTCTTGTAGGCCATGATTCAGATATAAAGCGAGTAAATTTTTAAACCTCTCCCATGCCAATTAGAAGCTCTCGGTGTCCTCCATTTGGAAAGAATGAATCTGGTTACGCAAACGAGCGGCTTTAGCCGGAGTATCGTATTTCTCAAGAAACTGGGTCTACATGGCAGCCCAAGTAGCAATGGATCCCTGTGGGAGGGACTCAAGCCACAGACTCACATGATCAACGAGTGAGAATGGAATAATGCGGAGTTTGATGGCGTCTTCGGATACGTCGGCAAGATGAAAAGTTTCGCAAATACGTGTAATGCGAATGAGATGAGAATGTGGTAGGGATGGCAATGAAACCCGAACCCGATGGGAAAACCCGAAACCCGACTTTAATGGGGCGGGAAATACCCGAACCATTAGGGTTTGGGATGGGTTTGGGACGGGTTTGGGATTAGTTTTGAAATTTTTCGCGGGTTTGGGACGGGTTTGAGATTTCTAATATACCCGATTACCCGACCTGATTACCCGATAACATAAACCCATTTACCCGATTATATACTCGATGTACCCGATATAGCTTATTGTATTATATATATACTATATTCCAAATATTATTTGTCGAAACTTGTTTATGTCAATTATTTGTGACATTTTATCATTATGGTAACCATATTTGTAATCGATTAGTTATATTTTGTCAAAACCCGGTAAAAACCTAGCGGGTTTTCAGCCGGGTATACCCAACGGGTATTTTATCAAAACCCGGTAAGAAACCCGAAACCCGATGGGAAAACCCGAAACCCGACGGGTAATTACTAGATTAAAACCCGACGGGTTTGGGATGGACTTTCATAACCGGGTATGGGTTTGGGAATACCTAAACCTGACCCAAGCCCGACCCATTGCCATCCTTAGAATGTGGGTTCTCGTGGAGAAACCCGTGAAATTGAGCAGAATGAGAGATGGTGTTCAGAATGTTCGATGGGATCTGCCAATTTGTCAGAACTGCGATGGCTGGTGGAGCAATGCTGGATCTCGCGTCCGCATCGACCGGACGGGCCCGGTCTGCAACTATCCTCCTTGGTGTTGGAATTGTGTCGCCTATAATCCTATCCATAATGACGGATTCAGAAAAAGTAGGAGAAGAGGATGTATTACCAACGAACGTAGACGGACTGGAAGATGGTCTGGTACGACGTCTCTCACGAAACTCTCTCTCTCTGGTTCGGAAAATCCCTCAGATTCAGGTGGTCCTAGAGATCGAGTACGTCGCATACAACTATTAAAATAAACAAAAGAAACTAAAATGAGCTAAACTATTTAAACTAAGCAAAACGAACACAAAACAAGTAGCAAACAAGGTAAGTCCTAAATCGAGTCGTTCTCAATACGACTCAAACCGTGTCCCCAGCAACGGCGCCAAAAACTTGATGTGTGTCTAATGATGCTCTTTCTAAGTAACTCACAACTAAGCTTTAAATTTATAAAATAAGACTCCTAAAGAAACCACACAAAACCGGCAAGTGTACCGATCACTAAAAGTATAGAACTAAGGAAGTCAGAGTATCGAACACAAGGACACGTGAAAACGTTTTTAATACTTAACCCTAACCAAGACTCACCTAAGAATATTTAAATGATTTTTAATAATTAACTACTTGACCTAACTTACTTTAACGAAATTAATTAACAAAACTTAACTTAACATAACTAAACACTTGATGAAAGAGACTTTATTGCAATTGGAGAAAACGTCTACCTAGGTAAGAATCATATTGAAGGTATAATAAGCTAATGGATTGAAGAATCTCATGACACCGGTTTCTAAGGATGAGACAACTAAGGCTCACTCAAGAAAGCTGGATCACCTCTTGGTCTCACTAACAAACTCTAACTTACACTTAATTGATTTTAAGAACAAACCGGGGAATGAATTCTTAAATTGTTCTAATACCGACTCTCCTCTCGGTCTCACTGACACACGACCCTAATGGAAACGAATACTATGCAACCAAGGATAAAGGAACCATTTATTTTAACTTAAACTAGGTCAACTAATCGCTCACAAACCCAAACCCGATAAGAACCGAACCCGCTCTCGCGCTATCCTAATCCTAACAAGTAAAAGCTATGAGTCGACCTTATTTCTTATCACCTCTCGGTCTCTAAGAAGGTGCCTACACGCTGAATTTAACTAACATACCCAACTAAACCCAACGGTTGATCACCCCGCAAACAATCTCTAAACACAAAGTAAAGAGTTCAAACAAGCTAAAATCAATCAAAACCGATTCAATCAATCAAAGAAAGAGGTATATGAGTATAAATAATCAAATCACAGCCACTAAACACAACCTAATTTAGTATTAAACCAAATTTTTATCAACATTTCAAGTCATGATGATCAACAATCCATATTACTTACTAAAACCTAACAATATTCATCTAACCTAGGTTGAACTAACTAGTTTAGCCTACCATTATTTTTGGACAGCAGCTATACATCAAAGTAAACACCATAAAACTCAACCAAAACATAATTAAACTTATTCAAGAATCAATATCAATCAAGCACAACTCAATCTTCAATTTACTTGCAAAACAATTCAAGTTAAAAGATCAAATTAACTAGTTATAAGTCTTGAACATGAACACAAAGTTTATGGAGTTTTACTCAATGATTATGGCTGAAATAAACGATGAGGATGAACCCTAGCTGCTGTACCAAGTCTCCCTCGATGTTAATCTCCTTCCCCTAGCCGCCACCTAGCTGACACAACACTTTTTCTCTTCTTTCTTGCTGCTTCCAGGTTCGATCAGTCCTTGTAATGGCGTTAGGGTTTTTTTATTTTTTAATCTTAATATATTATGCATGAAAGGCTTGAATCTTGTGGGCTTGGGTCGGGCCTTGACTTGTAGTATTCAATCTTGATCAAAAAGGCCCATAGAGTCTTCAAACTTGACACTTTTCTTCCTTAAAACTCATAACCTACAATTAATCATCAATATTTGTAAGATCATGCAAAACAAGCCATAACTCATATTTATTATACTATTAAGCAATTAAAACATGATAAAAAGATATGGAAAGTAAGTGTGTTTTACAACACATCAGTATCGCTGATTCTTTGGTATGAATTTGTGTTTATATTTCATGACAGTTTGATGAATATGATTAAATCTGAATTGAAGTGTTTGATCTGCATACTTATCTGCTAAATTGCGTATGTTTGATGTTTTGAAATTATTATGCATTGTGTGCTTAGGACAAGCTGGTTTATGCATACTTTATCTTGATAAAACTTTCATATTTGCCTACTTGTGCTTATGCATGAATGTGATGTTTCATTATGCTTGATTATGTAAACAATTTGCTTTAGTCAAAATTTGCTTTGGTGATAAAACTTGTTTGTTTAAATGAACGTTTTCAAAGAAGTTTTTTCAAAGTAAAATGGTTTTTTGACAAGTGAGCAACTTTATGGTTTAGATACATGATAAGATTTTTCGGTTCAAGCTTTAAATAAACTTAAAAGGTTTTCAATGGAAATTGATCCAACCTTTTGGGTAATGATAGTAATTTGATAATTTACAATAATCATATGGATTTAATAGGCTGAAAAGACTATTAGTGCATTCATTGATATGTATGATAGCTTTCTATGGTGTGTAAAAAATTAGGTGATGTAAACTAAATGAAAATGCTTATCTTAATGTGGAGATACATTGTTGAAATAGGCATGTTTCAAGATAAATATCTCCAAATAATACGCATAAAAGTAACAATCCAGTCATACACAAGCCTGTTGGTATTTGGTCACTCAAAATGATTCATTTATATATGACAAAGAACAAAATTGTGCAAAAAGATTATACATCAACCAAAAAATTGATAAAATTTACAAACATGAGGGTTAAACTAGAACTATCAAGGTGGGGCATTAGTGTAAGTCCTAAACACCTTGAATGTAAGGCATGTAAGTCTGTATTGCGTGGCATGTAAGTCCAATGTTCAACCTCAAAGTTTGAAAAGTTTGAAAAGATAAATTTATTTAAGAAAATTTATACATGTTCTGTCATAAAAGCAAATTTGACCAAATATCAGGGGGTTTGAAGTCAAATTGGGGTGATCTAGAGAAAGCCAAATAAGCTTTGAGAAGATATATGAGACATCATAGTGAAATAAGTGTTATCCATTTATGTATTATCCAGTCATACACAAGCCTGTTGGTATTTGGTCACTCAAAATGATTCATTTTATATATGACAAAGAACAAAATTGTGCAAAAAGATTATACATCAACCAAAAAATTGATAAAATTTACAAACATGAGGGTTAAACTAGAACTATCAAGGTGGGACATTAGTGTAAGTCCTAAACACCTTGAATGTAAGGCATGTAAGTATATATTGCGTGGCATGTAAGTCCAATGTTCAACCTCAAAGTTTGAAAAGTTTTGAAAAGATAAATTTATTTAAGAAAATTTATACATGTTCTGTCATAAAAGCAAATTTGACCAAATATCAGGGGGTTGAAGTCAAATTGGGGTGATCTAGAGAAAGTTAAATAAGCTTTGAGAAGATATATGAGACATCATAGTGAAATAAGTGTTATCCATTTATGTATTATGCAACTAATTGAATATTAAGCATATTACCAAGGTAATGAAATTCATGCTATGTAATTACCTGCTATTAACCTGCCTAACATGTCACAATAATGCTGAGAATGAACTAATGAAAGGTGACTTAACCAATATGATCCCATACTGAGATTTTTTTCATAAAAGAATAAGATTTGAAAAGATAAAACTGAAATTTGATCTCTAAGTGCACCATTTGCTCTTAAACTTTGAACAAAAAGGAAAATTTGTTTAAAATAAGGTTTAAGTCAAAAAGTGTCGCAATTACTATAGTAAATATACTATCAAAATGAAATTCTTTAATGATTTCTCTATTATTGAATATATGTTCGATTATGTCTGACTGTGTTTGAATATGTGTTTTCAAGTAAACTTGTATGTTTATTTGAAATTTGTCTCATTAGAGCATACTTGATGAATATTTGATTTAAAACAACATTTACCTGATGTTTAACTCTTTTGAGTAAACTTGGTAAATTTTCGAGCATAATTGATAAATCTTGATGTGATTATGTTTTGAGTACGTCTGATTACTTTGTTCTGATATGCAAGTGTTTTTTAATAAACTTTGTTTATCAAGCAAACCCTATGTTTCAATCACACTTGTATATTAAGAATTTAATATCTCTAGTGTTCTTCAGGCATACTTGAAAACTTCAAGTGTTTTCGAGTAAACTTTGTTTATCGAGCAAACCTTATGCTTCAAGCACACTTGTATATTAAGAGATTAATATCTCAAGTGTTCTTCAAGTATACTTGCAAACTTCAAGTGTTTTCGAGTAAACTTCGTTTACCAAGCACGCTTTATGCTTTCAGCTCACTTCTATGTTAACCTATAATATTATAAGTGTTCTCCAGCATACTTTAACTTTCAAAGCATTTTCAAGTAAACTTTGTTTCACGAGCATACTTGATAGTATATTATTGGACAAATTTAACTATTTGCTTAATTAAGTTAATCGATTGAACTTCTGTTTGGTAAATTATTCGAGTAATGTTTGACATTTAGGAATATTTCTAATTTAATATTTTGAGATCATCATTGATTTCGAGCAAAGTTGTATACTTGAACAAATATACTTGATTATGTGGCTTGTGATTAACTTCACGAGAAATCTTGTATATTCGAGTAATCTTCTTTCATTTCACTCACTTAGTATATTTCTAATAAATTAAAAACGAGCAATCTATTAATACGAGCAAGCTCTGGTACAATACTTTATCGAGAAAGCATTGTGTTTGAAAAATTTGAAAATTGGGTTTCGGAAGTATTCTGATACTAAATGACAAAAATCATTCCACTTTTAAACACAAAAGGGTATACTATAAAAGAGGGACTTAGAAAATTTTTCATTCATTTTTTCCCTCTCTCTCTCTCTCTCTCTTTCTCTCTCTTCTATTATACCAAACTTGCTCGCGACCTAAGTTACTCAACCGTTGCTCACTAATTCTCTCTACATATTATCATCCATCTTAATTCCGAATTGGTAAGCTTTGATTAAATGATCTTCGAAACTCATTATATGGGTTTAGGGTTTCAATTTTCATTTTCATGACCATCTCTGTTTTATGTGTAGGTTATTATATTGTCGAAGAACAGTTTCATAAAGACTATCCTTTTATACTTTCCTCTTCAGTTATATATACACGCATGTTCAATTAATGACTAACTTATGCTTTGAATATGTATTTTGTTTGTGTCTGTGCAGATATGACCTATAAATTTGACTAGAAGGACACTATGTGCACATTTCTCCAAATCACTGAAGAGAATTGTCCACTGGAGTTGATGATTAATTTGCTAATACGCTCCTACTTGCGTTTTGCCTTTACTGAAAGTCCGATCATTTACAGAAATCATCATTTGGATTTCTGGAGATCTGCATAATATATTGATGACATAAATGGGAGAAGAATAAAAGCCACTATGCTTGGTAGGGAGGTTGAAATAATTGGGCAACTTATACGAGCAAGCATCCAACTGAATGATAATTTTGACGTACAATTATCTTACTCCTAGCAGAGATTGTTATTATTTCAAGAGACTCTGGATATCAAGGAAACATTAATGAAGGACAATTTTAGAAGGGTATGTTTCCATTGGTATGTCGGTTCCTAATTCATCATATTATCTTGAGCATGACACCAAGAAGTGGAACATGGACTCTTATGAGGAGAGAGATTGCTACAACCACTGTTGTTGTTTTGTATAACCAACCATTTAACTTTTCAAGATTGATCTATGAAGATTTGGTCACCAATGTACGAAAGGGGGAGAATGACAGGTTCTTAATGTATCTAAGATTTCTCCAAATCATCTTCAACAGGCTGCATCCTGACTTACCAGCTGTCGGGACAACACATGTATTACAAGATCCAAATGTTTACAGGAAGATCAGCAGGTTTGGGGCTACCAGTCAATTTAATCCGAAAGTGGATTTTGATATACTTCATTGGTTGGTGAATAGTGATGTGGAGAATATTGAGGTTCCTGCTTCACCTGTGGTGAGCAGATATGGACGTGATGAGGAATATGATGAGAGCACATGTTAAGGGGGAGGCATCTCATGATGAAGTTGTTTCCAATATTCTCCAACATGTTTCAATCCTTACACCACCCATTTCACCACCACCACAATCACCACCTCAAACACAAATTCATGAGCCATACATCCCTTCACCACCTCACTTCCCACAAAATTTGAACCAATCATCCCATCACCACCACCTTCACCCCAAACCCAAACCCAAAGCCAAGCCTACCAAATTGAACCAGAACCTTACATACCATAACTCATTCCATCCCACATAAGAAACCAACCAAACACACCATACCAGTCCCATCACACTCAATAGACATTGCCCAACTGATATTTTTCTATCTCCTCCCACTCAATGCTATATACCTTTGATTCAAACCATAAACCCTTTACCACACACAAGTACCCAAATTCTTCAATGCCCAGTTCACCAAACTCAGCCTACCCAAACAACTGAACCTACTCAAATTTCCCCAATCAACTCATCCCCAAATGCAGGAATGCTACTGTTACAAAGAAACTTTGATCTCCTGGTTGAGAACAAAGAAAACTTGAGAACAAAGACCACCATCAAATATGGATCTGCCAAAGAGAACAAAGAATGCTTCTACATCCAGAGCTCCCATTCCAACCACTAGCTAGAGCCTTCAAAGAGAACATAGACCACCATCAAATATGGATCTACCAAAGAATCTGTACATTGATTCAAGGACCAAGACCTTAAAAGTGATAATGAAAAGTGGTTCTTAAAACAATCATCTTTAGAGATGATTTCAGGGACTTTAACAAAGAGCCGCTGGAAGAGTTAGCAAGTCTGCATCTATTTGACTATCAACAAAGAGAAAGATTTGTTAGGCAAAAAAGAAATGACTTATCAAAATACTTAAAAAAAACAAAGTAGAAAAGGATTTCCACTATTGAATAAGAAAAGAAAACTTGAATACACTAAAGCAGAGAGGATCAAAATGCAAAGAAGAATGGGTGACATAAGAATGACATAACTATCTTATGGGAAATCTAGGAAGGTCACAAATCCCTATGCTACCATGAAAGAGTGTACAAGCATGAGAAGACAGATGAGTAGGTCCAACTTAGAAGTACAAGGGAATATAAGAATATCTCAGATACACTTTGTAAAGAAGACTAATTCTTTTATCTTGAGAAAATCTAAGGGTGTTTCTTTGGGCATAATTGAAGAAGACTCTGATTTGGACTATCAGCACATGGATGACCTACATGGCATAATGAGATGGAACAATCCAACTGAACATCCATTCGAAAGGGAGATGTTTATATTTCAACAGAAAGTTGCTGCTATCAGACTTGATAGAAGGACTGAAGGAAGAGGAAGCTCAAGGAGATAATTATTTTTTATTATGTTTTTGATTTGTAATGTCCTTGTGATAGAATTTGAATATTTAATATTTCTTTTAACTAACGTAATTTATTGCTTTTGAGAAATTTTTGTGTATTTTTATGTAAGGCCCCGTTACCGGTGCCCTACATTGGACGTTGGATTTACTCATAAACACAGTTCTAAATATTAGAGTTAAATAAATCTTTCGCGGAATATTAAAGCTTCAATGAACATTTCAAGTCATTACGAAAACTCGTCTCAATTAACATATTTTGTCTTTCAAACATAAACATCATTTAAATAAAATGTCACTGGTCTTCGGATGCCAGCTTCTTATTCATCCACCAAGTGTCCTCCTCAAGCTAGCTGTCTCATCCTACTCACTTGCGTGCATACTAAAAGTCAGCTACGCTGAGTGAGTTCTAGTTAATCAAATGACATACAATACTTTCACATACGCATCCGTAGAGGCATATTATATACTTAACTTGCTTATCTTACATTCATACATACATGAGTATATACCTTCTCCCTTCCTTTTATTCTTTCTTTACATACTTTACATCTATTCATACTTTACATACTTATATGTTTTAAAGAGCATTACGCCCTACTGCCTCGAGTATTACAAGGGCCCGGTCCCTTTTCTGCCTCAAATATTATTAGGGTCCAGCCCCTTTCTACCTTGAATATTATTAGGGTCCGGTCCCTTTTCTTCCTAGAATGTTATTAGGATCCGGTCCCTTTTCTGCCTCGAGTATTATTAGGGCCCGGCCCCTTTTCTTTTGTACCTTGTCATCTTTATATTCGTTCATAATATACATATATCATCCATACATTATATATAACATCCATATCTTTAATTATAACCCTGACAATACATGTAATATCCGAAGATCGTTCATGCACCGACAAGCAATCATTCATATCTTTCTCAAAACATATAAGGCATACACTTACCACTTATGATAAGTGTATTAACTAATCACATCGAGTATGCATCCACGAGAGTCATAATTGGGATAGTATTATTACTTCAAATTCAAAGAAAGCCTGTTCTTCTTTTTCAAAAAGAAATCACAGACTATTCTTCTTCCTATATACTTCTTATGTATGTGCAAAAGAATCTGGCTTCCTCTTTCTCCATAACCAATCTTTACACATACGATCGACATCTTCTGGAGCCCTTATTGAACGAATATATTTCTATGGAAAAATAGAGCATCTTGCAGAAGTCTTTGCCAGGGAAACATAACAAGGAATGGAGCTAGAAACTCACCTGAATTCGGTCATGTTCACCGTTAATGGTTATTCCTTTCTTTAGCTGTGCGCAATTAACGGTATAACAGTTATAAGTATCAATTAACTATCACTACCCATATTGTAGTTCTAGTTTAATTATAACCCTCAACGAACGTGGGCCCAGGGGCAGCACCCCTGGTAGTGGGGTCTTGGGGTGGCAGCCCCTGGCTGGGGTCGAGCTGCCAGGTCAACTTGGAAAAATTTTATTTCCATTAAGTGTCTTAACACATTTTTCATTAAAATTCAGAATTATTATTTTATTTGCTAACTCATAAAGTTCGAGTGCTTCTTTGTAATTAATCCAATTTAATCTAATTCATGGACCTTTCTGTCATTATATCATAGTCTAATTCGTTATCCAGTTCTTTAACGAATGGGGATCCTATAACGAAATGGTCTTTTATAACGAACTGACCCTTATAACGAATTGGCCTATATAACGAACTGACCCTTTGTAACGAATTAGCCTATATAACAACTGACCCTTCTGTAACGAATGAACCTTCTAACGAATGAGGGTTCATTCGTTATATCTCCGTTAACGAACTTCTTAACGAATTAAAGCTTATTCGTTACTTTTCTTTAACGAAGGGGCATAACGAATTATTGTTAATTCGTTATTCCTCTGTTAACGAATTAGAGTCAGGTCAGAGAATGTCAGAACATTCTCTGACATTCGTTACCTCGTACCTGACTTTTCTGGCGCCGCCTTTCCAGCGCCGTCATCGCCGGAAATACGAAATCTCGCCAGAAAGGCAAGATCTCACTCGTTTTCCACCGTTTTCACCGTTTTTCGTCCCGTTTGTTCCAGATCTGAGCTAGGGTGACCCCTAAGCTCTTCTTTTGATCGGTTTATACTCAATTCCATCAGGATCTTGTGACTTTAACAGTTTAGGGTGTCGGTTCTTCGTTTCGCGACTAGACCTAGTGGGTTTGGATCCGTACATTGTCATATTATCATTACCTCAGGTCGATGCTCGGTTTCTCTTGGGTTCGGCTAAGGGAAAGAGAGAGAGAGAGATGGGAGAGCGCTTAAGTGTGTGTTTTTGATGGTGTATGGAATATTAAAATTAATGGATTGTGGAGTAATTATTGTTTTTATATGATGTGTCATGGGCTTAAGCCCATGGTCTTTCCGTTTTTCTTATTAACCCAAGTCTATTACCCATATTACTTAACCTAACACAAGCCCATCTCATAACATCTAACATTATTATTTATTAACCGAGTGTAAAACAGGATGTTACATTTTAGACAAGTGTATGTAACCTACAGGTGTTTTGGTGCATCCGAGTTTGTTCCAAACTAGAGGGATATTGTTGGAATCAAGAATTGATCAAGTAATATTGAAATCTTCTCAACCTCCTCTAGAAAATGCTAACTATGGAATACGAGCAAACTAGGCACTTCGAGTAAGCCTAATACTTATTCAAGCATGATATCTTAGATCGAGCAAGGTTAACTTCTAAAATTCTTCTAAGTGTTTAGTTCAAGAAAACTACACTTCATCAAGCAAGGTTGTTCTTCAGTCGAGCAAGGTTTTCTTTAGAACAAACCCTTGACATAACCAAGCTTAAACCAAGTAATTTGGTGGGTCGAGCAAGGTTTCATTAAGAGTGATCTCAAGCACACTTGTAGGAAGTTGATGGAATTATACTAAGGACTTCTATGAGCAAGGTTCAACCTCGAGCAAGCTACAGTACCGCCAGCACACTTAGTTTACTAGAATAAGTTATCAACAAAAGGTTGAAGAGATCAAGAAGAACAAGTTTGCTCGTAGGATATTATCGAGCAAATTTTGATATTATCATGACGATTGAAGTCTGCTTGAAGAATATTTACTAAGAAAAATATTCTAAGTAAAGCTTGCTTGGAGAACTGTTCCAGCACATTTATGGATTACAAGGTTTGTTTGACAAAGAAAAAAGCTTACTCGAAACATGTTTACACTTGTAATATTTTGAATATGTTTGAATATGTTATGTAACAATCATTATGGCTTCTAGAAGGTGTCATGTGTGCCTATTTAAGGAAAATTAGGTCACATTTCTGAGAGAGCAAAGAATACGGTGATTGACGGCTGATTAGACTTTCTTAGCAAACAGAATATGCTTGTACGGAAAGTAGCCTTACCTGACATTCTACCTAGATACCCTAAGCTTTTCTTTTGTATTATGATTTAATATCAATGGAATCTTTTGAGTGACTTGTGTTTTTGTCATCTTTGTTTTCTTTGAGCAAAATCCTGAATACTATTGATTTCTCCTTTAGTATTTTTTGGTTTTTCACATAAGCATATTCGTAAACGTCTTGTCAACAATAAGTTTTTGGTTACTAGGTTGATAGTGATAAATCGATCCTGACACTTTTTATGAGGCTAGTTAGCTTTTCCTTGTCTATAAAAGGAAGGTTTCCCCTCACTTGTAATCCATCCCTTGAAAGAAATAAAAACTTCTTCCTTATATCTTTTCTCTAGTTCTTTTAGCTCTCTTTTGAGTTCTTGAGTTCTTTTACTAGAGTTCATAAGTTCTTTTATATGAGTTTATAAGTTTGTTGATGGCAATGTTTTTAAAACCGGTTCAAACCAACCGGTTGAACCAGCTAAATCGGATTTTGTTATATAAAACATCCCAAGTGATTTCGGTTTCTCATTATATTGGTTATATAAAACAGAATTAAAAAAAATATTAAAATTAATTTATCGTATAGTTCGGATATCCGAACTATCCGAAAAATCTGAAAATCGATATCCGAAACCAAATCCGAATTTTCGGATAGTTCGGATACGGATAGTCGGAAAATTCAGATACGGATTCGGATTCAGATTATGATACTTTTGAACACCCCTAGTGAATACACCTTGACAAATAGGATTATTAAAAATATTTTACATATCCTGGAATTTGAATGCAGAGTATTATTGGTTAGTAAGTTGGTCAATGAATTACAATGTGATGTGACATTCTTCCCTACTTTTTGTGTCATGCAAGACTTATGTTCGAGGGCATTGCTTCAAGTGGGTGAATGCACTAAAGTTCTATATAAGATAAGGATGATGGGAACCAAAAGGCAAGTAATGAAAGTGACAGTTAATACATGGCACAAAAGACTAGGTCACACATCTATTTCTAAACTTTCTCACATTGGTGGTTCTTTGAATTCATAAGATGGTTCATCAAAGAGTGTTTATGATGCTTGCATTAAAGCAAAGTTTACTAGACTACCATTTACAGTTAGTAATACAAAAATTAGTCCATGTTTTGAACTTTTACATTGTGATGTGTGTGGTAAGTACTAGACTCCCTCTTTCACACAATCAAATCAGTTTTTCACTATTGTATATGATTTTAGTCAAGTCGTATGGGTTTTTTCTACTTAAATATAGGTATGAGGCTAGTACTTGTTTAATTGATTTTCATAACGGTTCATTTATAGTTTGCAAAGAACATTAAATGAATCAGATGTGATAATAGGGGAAATTTACATCGAATAGCATGATCGAGTTTTACGCTAAAGAGGGAATTTTGTTAGAATACCAAGTGGTGTGGCGTAATGAAAGCACTGGCAGCTTTTAGCGACGGCAAGAGCTTTAAAATTTGAAGCAAACCTTCCTGCTATATTTTGGAGAGCGCGTATTATAATTGCAACTCATATCATTAATCGAATCCCGTCCAATGTAATCAGCGGCAGAACACCCTATGAATTGCTATACAATAAAATCCCTAATTATAAACATCTAGAAGTGTTCAGATGTTTTGCATATTATTGAAACACATAGATTAAAGGGGACACTTTAAAATGAGGTGGAGACCAGGAATATTAATGAGTTATAACAAGAGACGTAAAGTTTATGAAGGATGGTTTTCCTTTAATAAAATTCGACATCCCAAGTGATGAGGAGGAAATTTTATATGTCCAAAGAAATGCTTCAGTTATCATCCACGAGCCCTATGATAATGTAGGGTCACCTAGTCCATAATCAGCAATCTTTGAAAAAATTAAAGCCCAGATGGTCGGGTGTATTTAATGTATAGTTAATTTTATAGTTTTTATTAGTTTTAGTTAAGATTGCATTACTTCAAATATATATTTTTATTTTGTAGGTTTAAAGAGAGTATAAGCTGAAGCAAACACACTCTTGATATTAATTATCAAAATTTTATTTTGCTCGCATAAATAAAATGATCGATGAGTAATCAAAGGAATACTAGAATGTTCTCCACACGCGTTGCGCGGAGAACGTGGCAATGCACGAATATCAAAACGCAGATATATTAACACTTTGTAACAATTTATTACTTCAACACAAAAACAGGAAACAATTTTAGGCACTCAACGAAACTTATATACTTCACTACAAATTCAACTTCATTTTAACAACGCAACACAGATAAAAGTAAATGTGCAATACGGTAAACTAAAAAGTGTAGCTACTCAAAATTTCAAAAATAACATAGTTAAATGTTATAAATAATTAAATAAGTTAAAGGTATAAAAAATAATAACAAAAATCCATGTGAAAAAAAACCTAAAAAACTACGCTGCAAAAATACAACAAATGCTAAGGCATAATTTAAAATCATAAAATCTTTTTTGAGGCTAAGGTTACATATGGAAAAAGCTAAAGGATATAACTTGACAATCACCAAATTGTACTGTAGCAATTGGTTTTCAAAGGTTTTCGTCGGCGCGTTGCGCCAGTGTCTTATAAAACTAACAATAGAAGTTGAACACTTCTATTTTATTTAAAATAAAAAAAACGAAAACCGGCCCTCGCAAGGTTCGAACTCGCATTAAACAAAATGTAACACAACAACTTTACCACCGCAACACCATATTTTTCGTTGCTAAATTTAGGGGGTGTTTGGGATTTCTTATATTGTGAGAGGAAAAGTTCCACATAAGGAATCCCAAACACCCTCTTAGTATGAAGTCTATACATATATACCTTTAAAAAAACAAAAAAACTGCCTTTAGAAAAAAAAAATTAAAACGACTCAATGGCATATTCGAACTCGGGTTCAATAACGGCTCAAAGGCATATTCGAACCTGGGTCCAATGGATTCAATCAATAAATCTTTTGAAAACACCAGCTTGCATTTTGTGTTAGAGATGTTCAACGAAACCGGTTCCTGGAACCGAACCGGTGGACCCGAACCGGTTCCTACCCGTTTTTTGTAGGAACCGGACCCTATCTGATTCAACCCGATGATCCGTGACCGGTTCTTGCATTTCTGAGTGGGGGCGGGTAGGAACCGGAACCGAACCGGAACCGGTTCTGGAACCGAACCATCCGGAACCGGTTCCTAACCGGTTCTAGCCGTTGGATCGAATATAGCCGTTGGAAATCGTTTTTTGGCCGTTTTTTGACCGTTGGGGTCAAAAATAGCCGTTTTTTTGGCTCCCCCAAGCACCCCACTACTAGTATAAATAGGTATTTGGTGTCATGGGTTCATCACAACACTCAAAACGCAAACCCGAACGCAAAAAAAATACAAAAAACGCTATTACAACGTTTTGAGTTCTCTAATCTCTTGTTTTCTCTTCTTCTATATTCATATTTGTTGTTATCGCTACCTCACAATCATCGGTTGGTCAAGGTTCCAACGCCGAACCAAGTTTCGTTCGTATTGTACCTCATAATCGTAATCAAGAGATTTGGTGCAATTGGGATTTGGTTGAATTGAGTGACCATTCATTGAAGGCTCGGTGCAAGTTTTGTGGGATTTATTTAAACCCACTTTCGAATTCAAATTTGAAGAAACACATCGAAAAACCGTATTGCAAGGCGTTGGAAAAGAACGTCGATTCGCAACAAACGCAAATGGATAGTGAAGGCGGAATATTTACATACCAAATTGACCGAGTTCAAGATCGTATGGCGAAGTTTGTGATTCAAGAAGCTTTGCCGTTTAGCCACTTCGACAACCCTCGCTTAACCGCCATGATTCGAGATACGCTTCAACTACAATACACTCACGTATGTCGTCATACTCTTAAACGTTATTGTTTAAAATTGTGGAAGAAGGCCAAAGATGTACTAATTGCATATTTTGAAAATATAAATACGGGAATAAACTTAACTAGTGATGTTTGGTCGGCTCCACATGGTCTACCCGAATCTTATCTTTGTGTCACCGCTCATTGGGTAGACCCGTCATCGTGGGAAATGATGAAACACACCATTGCTTTCGAACTCTTTGAGTATCCACATACGGGAGATAATTTGTTTGAAATTTTAGATTATGTTGTAAAAACTTATAAACTAGAAAATAAAATATTTTCAATTGTATTTGATAACGTGTCGAATAATACATCGGCGGTTGATAAATTAAAATTAAAATATACGCCGATTTGCAATGGTGTATTTTTTCACTCAAGGTGTGTTGCACATATCATTAATTTAATCGTGCAAGACGGACTTGCTTCGGATGAGGTTACATCGGTTATAATCGATTTTAGACTAATGATACATGAAGTTTTTAAGAAAAGTAAAAAAAGACAAATGGAATATAGAAAATTTTGTAAAGATACGGGAAGAAAAGCTTTGGGAGCTAATTGGGATGTACCTCATCGATGGAATTCCACTTGCATAATTTTTCAAAGTGCTTTGAAACAAAGAGAAACTTTACAAATGTTTCATTCTAGTCTTGCCGAGAATGATTTGGCAATCCCCTTTTCAAATGAGAAATGGGAAATTATCAATGACTTATCGACTTTTCTTGAAGTTTTTAAAACATCAACTACGAAACTATCGGGAACGTATTATCCGACAAGTCCCTTGGTTCTTTCGGAGTTATTTTTAATCGTTAACAATCTTAAAGAATTTGAAAATAAAAGTCCAATGTTTTCAAACATCATATTACCAATGAAGTTTAAATTAAAAAAATACTTTCTTGAATTGCCACCGGTTTTTACTTGCGCCGCCGCTTTAAACCCAATGTTAAATGTTACGGGGGTTGAATGTGTGATAGACGAAATTTTTTCAGCCTTAGATATGCATGAAGTTGACCCAAACTTTTCAACAGAGGCAAAAAATGATTTTAACTTGAATTTTAAATTTATGTATGACTTTTATTTAAATAAATATGGGTCAAACATACACATGCCTATGCCGGGGGGGTCTTCATCAAGTTCAAGTGCTACTAGAGTACGAGATCCCATGATTAGCCTTATGAACACCGTTCGCAACGTAACGGCTAAAAAACAAAGGGGTAACACCCCTTCAAGCGAACTAGGAAGGTATAGTGCAAATGATTACTCTACCGGTTTATCCGAAGAGGAATATGGCACTTTTGATGTTTTGGCTTGGTGGAAGGTAAAGGAAACCGAGTTTCCGATTCTTGCCACCATGGCCCGTGATTTACTAACCGTCCAAGCTTCTACGGTAGCTTCGGAATCCGCTTTTTCTCTTAGTGGCAGGGTAATATCGGTGAGAAGAACAAGACTAAATTCGGAGTCGGTGGAGATGTGCATTTGCTTAAAGGATCACTTGGACTCAATCGATCGTATTCAACACGTAACCACTCTCGAAGATGAAACACCACTTGATGTTCGAGTGCACGACGAACAAGAAGGCATTTCTACAAGTAATTCCGAGGAAGAAGTCGCCGCTCAATAATTACGACGAACAAGAAGGCTTTTCTAGAAATAATATGTCACAACTTTATATTTATAAGTTTAATGTTTTGTTAGTTTGTTTTTGAAGATTTTAAAACATGTAACCTTTTTTTTTTTGAACTTCTTAAAGTAAATAAAATGAATTTTATGTTAATTGTTTTGTTTATTTTTCATGCTATACAAATACGAATCGTAGTTTAGAATCCAAATCGCAAACGAAAAACAAAAAAAAAAAAAACTAAATGCACTTGTATTGCAAATCCAATGAACAAGTTTACATTGTACAATGGTTACATATTTAACTGATGATGTTCCAACTGATGAAACTCTGCAATTGATGTGTTACTGATTCATATTTTGCATCAGTGACAACAAACTCTGCAACTGATGAATGTTCCCACTGATGAGTATTCCTCATCAGTGGCAACCTTCAGTAGTTGTCATCAGTGGCAACCTTCAGTAGTTGTCTTCAGTGGCAACCTTCAGTAGTTGTCTTCAGTGGCAAACATCTTCAGTAGTTGTCTTTTCTTCATCAGTTAATTGTTTATTTTTATGTTAATTGTTTTTTTTATTTTTCATGTTATACAAATACGAATCGTAGTTTAGAATCCAAATCGCAAACGAAAAACGAAAAAAAAATTTTTTTTTACACTGTAACCGGTTGGAACCGGTTACGGTACAGGAACCGGGTTAGGAACCGGTAAGAACCGGTTAGATAGGTTAGGGGTCCGAGGGTGGGAGAACCGGTTCGGTTCCCTAACCGGTTCGGTTCCCTAACCGGTTCGAGCCTGGAACCGGTTTAATTGAGGGTTTTGAATATAGGAACCGGTTAGGAACTGGTTCCGGTTCCTAGTCCCAAACCGTTTTGAACATGCCTATTTTGTGTTAGTTTTAGTTTCAAAGAAATAAATACAAAAACTATTATTCTGAATATTATAGAAGAAAAGAATTAAGTTTCTGTCAATGATTGGACCTCCCTTGAAACACTGTAACACGTTAGGTTTCTTTTAATATGTAGTGTAATGTAATATGGAGAGTAACTAGGGTATAGACTCGTGTTACACATGAGTGGAAAAAAATGTCAACAAACATAATAAATTTAAACAACAAATTTAAGCAACGCAAAACTTCTTCAACTTTTGGACAAAAATGTTAACCATTTACAATGTCTATATATTAAATGTTTTAAGTTACAATAAGTTAGTGTACACCAAACCATCAAAAAACATCAACAAAAAACCTAAACATGTTATTTCATATTAGACCACCATCAACTTCTTCAAATATTCTAACAAAAGAAACTCATTTTGCTTCAAATATAAAAAAACAATATCATCCAAATTAAATATATCATTAAAATAATATGTTTAATAATGAAAGCCTGTGTTACACACGGATGATAGTTATAATAAATGTAATAAAAAATATTACATATAATACGTAAATTGAGTTATATTATATAATGGTTTTTATTTATGACTTTTATAATAAGTTTTTGATATATGTATACACTATTAATTATAAATTATAATTTGCAAACCAAACCTTAGTGTTTGATTTAATTTAAAACAAAACATTCATATCAATATTTTTATACATTTTATGTGTATTTAAAAATGATTTTTAAAACAAAATGTTGTCATTTATTAAAAATGTTTTTCTATAACGTTGGAAGAATTGGAGTCAAAGTCTCAAACAATAATGTAAAATTTCAATATCTTTCAATGGCTAGTAACTTGTATATCATACGCGTGAAAATTGCATACAAATATACATAGCGACCATGATAATAATAATAATAATAATAATAATAATAATAATAATAATAATAATAATAATAAATTGATAGTGTAATATTTATAAGAACGAATAATTTTACATTCATTAGAAAGTATTACATTATTTTTTTTATTAAAAAAAATAACATACAACAATAAACAAAGTAAAATGCCAACTTAAAGCCAAAAAGATATATCAATAAAACTATATCATGATATATGAAGTCATAAAGTCTTGTTTATTAAACAATCATCGAAACAGGAAGAAATGTGTTGTAATTTTTTATACTTGCAAAGAAGAAAACAATAAATGTAACATTCCATTTTCTCATTTCAGTTAAAAAAATAATATATGAGTAATTAAGAGTCGGGCTAGTGTTGGGTTAAATAGATATGGGTAATGGACTTGGATTAAAAAGGACGGAAGAAAAAACCATGGGCTTAAGCCCGTGACCCATCATATATAAACAATAATTACCCCATAAACCATTCATTTCACATATTCCATACACCATCAAAAACACACACTTAAGTTCTCTCTCATATCTCTGTCTTTCCCTTAGCCGAACCTAAGAGAAACCAAGCATCGACCCGAGGTAATGACAGTATGATATTGTATAGAACCAAATCCTCAATATTTAGTCATGAAATGACTAGCTAACACCCTTAAACCGTTAAAGTCACAAGATCCAGTAGAATCGGGTATCAACCGATCATAAGATGAGCTTAGGGGTCACCCTAGCTCAGATCTGAGTCGAACGAGACGTAAAACGGTGAAAACGGTGGAAAGTAACTGAGATCATGCTTTTCCGGCAAGATCCCGGTTTTCCGGCGATGACGGCGCCGGAAAAGTCAGGTACGAGGTAACGAATGTCAGAGAATGTTTCTGAAATTCTATGACCAAACCCTAGTTCGTTAGCAGAGACCTAACGAATTAGCAAGCAATTCGTTTTGCCCATTCGTTAAGAAGATATAACGAATTAGAAGCAGTTCGTTAAGCCATTCGTTAAGTAATTCATTAACGGAGAACTGACAAATGAACCCCCAGTTCGTTATAGAAGCCAGTTAGTTATAAAGAGCCAGTTTGCTATAGAAGCCAATTCGTTATAAAGAACTAGTTCGCTACAGAAGCTAGTTCGTTACAAAGGTCCATTCGTTATAAGATAATGAAGGAGTTAATTCGTTAAAGAACTGGATGACGAACTAAAATTTGAAAGAATAACAGAAAGGTCAACCCCAGCCAGGGCTCGAACTTTTTGAGTTAGCATAATAAATTAATAAATTAGAATTCTAATGAAAAATATGTTAAGACAGTTAATGGAAATAAAATTTTTCCAAGCTGACCTGGAAGCTCAACCCCAGCCAGGGGCTCTACCCCATGGACCCTGCTAGGGGCTGCCACCCCTAGACCCCACTACTAGGGGCACTGCCCCGGACCCCCGTTCGTTGAGGGTTATAATTAAACTAGAAACGCGATATGGGTAGTGATAGTTAATTTATACGTGTAATTGTTATAAAGTTAGTCACGCACAATTAAAGAAAGGAATAACCATTAACTGTAAACGTAACCGAATTCAGGTGAATATCTAGCCCCATTCTTTGTTATGTTTCCAGGGCTGTGTGCATACTCGATGTGATTAGTTAATACACTTACCTTAAATGGCAAGTGTATTCCCTATATGATTTATGTATGAATGAATGTTTGATGGTGCGTGGACGATCTTCGGATATTGCATGTACTGCCTGGTGATAGTTTGAAGATACGATTGTTATATATGATGTATAAATAATGTGTGTATGTATGAAAGTTATAATTATGAATATTTAGAAAAGTATGGTATGGGTGTATGGAAGAGAGGGTGATCGGACCCTAATAATATCCGAGGATGGAGGGTGACCGGACCCTAATAATATCCGAGGATGGAGGGTGAGCGGACCCTAATAATATTCGAGGATGGAGGGACACCGGACCCTAATAATATCCGATGATGGAGGGTACCGGACCCTAACAATATCCGAGGTATGTATGGTGAAATGCTATTTATAATGTAAGGATAGTTACGTATGTATTATGGACGTTAAAGAAAGAAAGTACGAGACAATGAAAGTATGTGTATGGAAGATCGATGAATAGGTTAGATATATAATATGATCTTCGGATAAGTATTTAAGTAAATATGTGAATGTATTGTAAGTTGCCTCATTAACTAGAACTCACTTAGCGTAGCTGACTTTTAGTATGCACACATGTAAGTATGATGATGCAACTGGCTTGAGCAGGGCACATGGCAGATGAATAAAGAAGCTGGCATCTGAAGACACAAGTTGTTTTTATGACTTTATGTTTAATTTGAAAGACAAGAATGGTTAATTAAGACAAGTTATGAATTATCGTGAAATGTTTTATGAAAGCTTTAATATTCCGCGAATGTTTTATTCAACTCTGATATTGAGAACTGTGTTTATGAGTAAATCCAATGTCCAATGTAGGGCACCGATATTAGGGCCTTACAATAAATCACCACAAAATCAAATTCATAAAGTCATAAAATCAAATTCATAAGATATAGCAATAAAAACTACATCATGATATATGAAGTCATAAAGTCTTGTTTATTAAACAATCATCGAAATAGAAAGAAATGTGTTGTAATTTTTTATACTTGCAAAGAAGAAAACAAAAAATCACCGCAAAATCAAATTCAATGTGTAGTTATAAGAGAAATAAAGGTACAAATACAATTCACAAACTTATAAAAAAATCATAAATCTCTATATACATCATTGGAATGAAAGTATGAATTTTATGATAAGAATTATATAGAAATGGTCATTATATTATCATACGGTTAATAATAGAAGTTGTTTGACAAAATTATTAAACAGTTTTTATTTATAGATGATTTAAATAAACTTAGTAAAGATTTGATAGAATTAATTATAATGTCAGTTTTTATCTAAATCTGAATAATAAATTTGAATATTAAAGTGTGTCAGTTTCAGTTTAATTTGAATATTTATATTTTGTCAAATTTGGTTACGAAATGATTTATACATGAAAAATGAATATGTCTTTTTAGTTAAAAACTAGTAGAACTTAAAAATAACTTGTGACGACACGAATTCATACCGAAAAAATTTGATACTCTTTTAAAATTAAAACAACCCGCTTCCAAATAATCACAAAATATAAAAAAATAGTTAATTAGTCAACATAAAAAAATTATGGAAAGGTTTTTAATATTTGAAATATTATAATCGGGGTTTTATTTTAGAAATTAATTTTAACATTTAGGCATATTAAAAATGGTTAAATAGAAGAAAATGGAAAGTTTGTTGAGATTGAAGACTATGAAAATCTTTAAAAGTTTGTATTTAATTTGTAAAATTACGTATTTAATCGGGTTTAAATATGTTGACTATTAACCATAAGTTAAGCAATTATAGTGACTATTAAAAATTTGAAATTTAAAAATAAATTCAAAATAATTTATTTCAAATTCCGTATTTAAACAATAACTTACTATATTTTCAGTATTATTAAAATTAAAAGTAAGTTATAATGATGATTCTAATTTAAATTTCGCATATAAGATTGAAATTAAAAATTCGGGGTTTATTTTTAGACATTAATTTTAACATTTATTCATAATTAAAATTGTTTAAATATAAACAAATGGAAAGTTGGTTGACATTGAAGAGTATGGAAAGCTTTAAAAGTTTGTTAGTAATTAATCAAATTTTGCATTTAATAGGAAATAAATATATTATGAAGGGGAAGGTTCATGTGCATTTTAATCTTAACATGAGAATGTAGGAAATAACACTAATTTATAAAAAAAATTAGAACGTAAGGAACAATACCAATCTACATAAACAATGATTTATATTAACAAAGAAAAAAAATCTTAAAATTACAATAAAAAAATCAAAATCAAGAACAAAATAATAACAGCAAATACCAACAAATATTTATAACAACAAAATAAAGAAAATCTAATAACTACAACAAAATATAAATAAACACATATTTATAACGTCTCATAATCGAAAATTAGCAAATACGAACAAAAAATAACAGCAAACACCTATAAAAATAAACCTAATGATAACATCAAATTGGTTCTCACTGTTTTCATGTTAAAAATAAAATGTATTTGATCATGTTTCATATTATGAATATTAACTATTTACTAATTAAGAATAAATTAAGCAACAAAGATAATACTTATATTTTTATCAAGCTACGTATTTACAATCATTAATGCTGAAATTCGGTAATAATGTTGAAACATATTTTAGGCATCAAAATGCTTTTATTTTATACGTATTTAATCTTGATTAATTATGTCATGGATATTAAGCAAAATTTAAGTATCAAAGACTTGTATTTTTAGTAAGATTTTAAAAAAAAGTTAAATGACTATCTTTATTTGAAATTTAAATATCAATTGAAATCATTGATTTGTATTTTAAATGGTAATTCGGTAATAAAGCTGGAAAAAGTTTAATGTAAAAATTATACTAAAAAAATAATGACAAACATGTTTAAAATTGATAGAAATTTTCAATAACATCCACACATGTTTACAATCAAAACATGTTTACAATTAATAGAAATTTTAAATAACATCCGCACTCCTTTGAGACAATTTGTTAATTTACAATCTTGGACCGCTAGAAGCTAAAATGAATAAAATTAAATTAATGTTACATAATAATTTTATAATTTATATATACTAAATTAAAAGATAAAAACGCATATTTTGCTTTAGCAAGAACTAACAGTGAATTGAACGGGAATATGTAAAACAATAATTTTAATGACCACCTAAATAAACCACATTTAAAAGAATAATTGTAATCAGCACATAAATCAACCACTCACTGTTGGGAAGATGAAACAGTTACAGAAACTTCAACATTTTCATTTAACCTTTGATTTTGATTTAAAACCTAAATAGAGTAAACGATAATCAGATTAACCAATGGTAATTAAACTAAAATGAAAGATAATCGGAGTAATATTCAACTGGTGGAAATGATCATTGAACCTTAGAGTAGAAGAAATATTAAACCCGTGGAAATGAGAGCCCGTCGTCGGAGTGTGGATGTAAAACACAAGAGAGAGAGAGAGAGAGAGAGAGAGAGAGAGAGAGAGAAAGAGATGGGGGAAACTAAAAATGTTTATTATGGTTTTTAATGTTAACGTATATATAATATGGAAAAGATGAGTTGGCATACCTAAGGTAGGAAACATCTGACATGACATCTAGTTGTCATCTAGGTGGATACCCTAGAATGATGCCACGTGAAAACCTTGTATTACATTAATATATTAACTAGGATAGTACCCGTGTTACACACGGGTTGAAAACAGATAAATAACAAAATCAATATAGACAATAATAAAATTTCATAAATAACATATTAGAAAAAACAAATATTTAACATTAAGATGGCCTAACAAAAATATTAAAGGGTAAGATAAGATTGTCTACATAAAACGCTAATAGTTATACAAACTTGTTTATATTAACAAAGTCATGAAAATGTTTAAACCGTATTATCCTAGCATGAACTTAAAAAATTTCCGTCCAAAAACCAAAACATTTTGCTTTAGAACCTAAAAAAAAAAAACCATACAAACTTATTAAGTATTAAACTAAAATTAAGTATAAACTAAAATGTTAATGTATGTCATAATGAGTTTTATGACCCTCATTCTTTATCCAGATGGATAGCGAATGGATAATAACTTAAACATAAAATCATTTTCATTTTAAATTTAAAAGAATTAAATAATGAAATTATTAATGCATCGAAACCCGTATTCCGATAAACATTACTTTACGAATCCTACAAGACGGAGAAAGGTATAATACCTTAACGTGTTTTACGTTCAAAACACTTAACTTAAAATCAAATAATTTAAATTAATTAAATAATGCAATAAAATAAAAAATAAAAAAATTTGAGAATCTTTTTGGTATTTTCATTTCTTTTCAAAATTTACCCTTAAACTCGACATATGAAATAAAACAGAAAATCAAAAATAGAAAACAAAATATTTTAGGATTTTTGAATATTTTTAATTCAAAGGAAAAAATAAAATAAAAATCAATTATAAAAACTATTTACGAAAGCAGTACATATTTTTGTGAGTTTAATCAGCGAATCATATGGACCAAATTGCCCTTCCATCATAATTTTTTAATTCAACGTTATTATGACTGGCGTTAAGTCGGTTATTGATATAGTTATCCACTTAAATCTTATAACAAACTTTCAAGTATTTTTGTGATATGATTTAATGTTCAATTAAGTCACAGAATATCAAAAGCTATCAGCCTCTAATCTTGGTTCAAGCTTAATTTTATTTTTTCCGTATAACTCAACTTGACTTAAACCATTATGTTGCCAATCAAAATTAGAATTTTTAAAGATATTTTTGAGTGATGCACCAAGTTTCCTTTACTGTGAATGAGTATGCTCGAGTTCATCTGTAGGCTTACATACATTGTGTCCCCTGGGGTCTATTTCTTATTTGTATTGTAACGCACGCAATGGAGGAACAATGTATGAATAACAACGGATTTTGATCAAGTTAATAATTCAATTTGTATGATCTACAGAAGTGATCAAGTTTAATGACTTTGGGTTTTCTCAAAAAGCTTTTGAAATATTCATGCTTATGAATACCCAGATGATTAAGCCACATAAAGACTCACAATGTCCATAATCCGGATGTTTTTTTATTCAGATTTATTTGTTTTTGTTGATCAGACAAACATAAGGCTTGAGTATGATAGGTTACTACGTTTCTGCCAATCTTATCGAGTGTCTTGGAAGAGACTAACACCCCTTTCAATTTGGCATTTCTTTATGTTTATATCACATACTTTACCCTAACAGCTTGTTTAAGACCTATTAATGCACCAATGCAATTAAGCAATCGGTCTTTTAAACTTATTTCTTTCTGGATATGGGACCAGATGATCAATGTACTATCATTTTCTCTTTTTGCTTCAAAACTACTTTTTGAGGAGCATAAATATTCAATCGCCCCAGTCACTTTTAGTCTATACATTAATGGCTATCTTGTAAATCTACAAGTAGATAACAGGACCAAACATGCAAGCATGTTCCAAAAACTTAAATAACCAACATAATTTTCAGCGAGAGAATTAAATAGAAACGCACAACAATCGCCCAAATACTTTCCGTTATCAGGTAAATGGCTATCCCAAACATCTACAAGTAAATATCAGGACCATTCGTATACATGTATATGTCATCAAATATGAGTAATTGGCATAATTTTAAGCGACATAGAGCAAAAATCTTTTTGATATTTTTGAAATATATGAATGTTTTTGGTTTTTCTCTATACATACAAAAATCACAATCTTTTTGGCTTTTCAGATTTTTCTATACAAACTAAAACACAATATTTTTGTTTTTGCAAATTTTCAATGTTTTTGTAATTTTCAAATTTTTTAATGTTTTTGGACACCATAATGTTTTTGTTTTTGTTTTTTCTCTATACATACAAAGATTACAATATTTTTGTATTTTTCATTTTCACCATCAAAACTCAAAACATGAAAATAAGTAAAAGAAAATAAAGATAATTATCTCAGTGAGAGCTTTTAATCCATTTAAACCATGCAAAAAGTTAAAACGTGTTTTGTCAAATGCTTTGGTAAACATATCGGCTTTCTGAAAATTCGTGTGCACCTTTTCAATATCAATCAGTTTCTTTTCAAAGCAATCACGTATAGATATCGAATTTCGAAATGCTTTGTCTTTGAGTGGTGCACAGGCTTTTTGATGATACTAATAGCAGTAGAGTTATCAAAAAAGATAGGAGTAGTGAGAAACCTCAACCGTAATCCCGCAAGTATTGTTGGATCCAAAGATCCTGTGAACAGCAACTCGAGGCTGCCATATACCCTGCTTCTGCTGTTGAAGTGGAGACCGTTGTCTGCTTCTTACACTGCCAGAAACAAGCCGGCTTTCCAGAAATTGACAACCCACTGTAGTCGATTTGAAAATGATCTTGCATCCTCCATAATCAGAATCAGAAAACGCAGTGAATTCAAAGCTATCATCCATGGGATACCATATCCCGGTGTCAGGATTACCCCTTAGATAGTGAAGTATACGTTTAACCGCTGCCAGATGAGTCAATCGGGGACTTGATTGGTACCTAGCACGCAAACAAACTGTAAATATTTTATCAGGACGAGAAGCAGTTAAATACATTAATGAACCAATCATTGCCCAGTAAAGATTTGGACCAACGCTATCCTCAATTCGTCCGGTGACAAATTGTGACCCACGGGAAGAGGCGTCAAAGGAATTTTTCCGGCAGTTATCTTGAATCGGCTCAAGAAATCGTTCACATATTTTGTCTAATAAATAAAGATTCCCATGTTAGACTGATTAATCTGAAAACTTAAGAAGAAATTCATCTCCCCTATCGAGCTCATTTCAAACTTCGTCTGCATTGACTTCTTAAATTTCTTAGAAAGCTTGTCGTTTATTGAAACAAATATGATATCATCGACATATATTTGGACAAGGATCAGAACATCACTAACGTTCTTGTAAAATAGAGTACATTCCACAGTTTCTCGTTTGAAGCCATTAAAGGTAAGATGGTCAGCAAGTGTGCCGTACCAAGCTCTCGGGTCTTGGTGTAGACCATACAGGGCCTTGTTTAGTCGATAAACCCGGTCTGGATAATCTGGATCTTCAAAACCATGAGGCTGCAATACAAACACCTCTTCATGAAGTTCCCCATTCAAAAACGCACTCTTGACATTCGTTTGATAAACCTTAATGTTTTTGAAAGCCACATAAGCCAAAAATTCGTATAGGCTCCAATCGAGCAACTGGAGCATATACTTCCGTGTAATCTATGCCTTCTTGCTGATGAAAGCCTTGAACAACCTATCGTTATTTGTTTCTTACAATCACCCCACGATCATCTTTCATGAACTTAAATACCCATTTTGTTGGAATTGGTTTCTTAACTCTAACGGGTTTGTCAATGAGATCCCATACACATAGTCTATGAAACTGTTGCAACTCTTCTTGTATCGCTTCTACCCATGACGAATCCTCAAGCTCCATATGAACATTTGTTGGTTCCATTTGAGATAGAAAGAAAGTGTATTTTGCGAGAGTCATGATTCCCGAGGAGTTCATATCGGCATATGCACACAATATGTTAGAAACATTTGACATAGCAAGCTGATGACATGTTTACACACCGACATCAATATCACCAATGATGTTGTCCTGTGGATGATAAGTTTGAATCCAAAGAGTTGGATTCTCAGAAACAACAACATTGTCAGTTAAATTAGTTAGATTCTCCTCAGCATCATGAGATGATTCACCAATCTCATGTGTTTCTGGAAATGGAGCTAAAGAGGAATCAACAAAATGACCATCATCCGACGAGATAGAAATCACATCTGATGTATCAGGAAGATAATCTTGTGGACCATCATCATAAGTAGTACTAGAAGATCTTGGAGGTAGAAGTTAATCTTCTAAATAAGCACGTACCAAGTCCTCATCAGGTAGATCAACTATTTGAGTAAATGAGTTATAAGCTCTCATAGTCGAACATCCAATCAGGTCATTTGCCAGCGGGAGGTGTGGTGTATCGTTGACAATCGACATGGTACCACTCCTCTACACAACCCAAAGTAAAATTAAATACACGTTTCTTAGGAGATTCATATCACAAGAAATAACCTTCAATCGCTTTTTCTTTGAATTTTCCCGCTTCTTTCTTCAACATAGTAGAATGACACCCAAATGTTTCCAAATACTCTAAATTAGGCTTTCTCTTGTTCAGAAGCTCATAGCTCGTCTTTTGTAGCTTCTTCACAGTCAAAAAACGATTAAGCTTGTAGCAAGCAATATTCACAGCCTCGTTCCAGAATTAAACAGGAAACTTAGAATATGCGAGCATTGTTTGTGCCGCTTCAATCAGTGTTCG
Organism: Bidens hawaiensis; assembly: GCF_021521415.1. Lineage (NCBI taxonomy): Eukaryota > Viridiplantae > Streptophyta > Magnoliopsida > Asterales > Asteraceae > Bidens > Bidens hawaiensis. Next base: position 236,240 of record NW_027504891.1, read on the forward strand.
ATTCTTTATTTCTTTCTACAACACCATTATGTTGAGGTACATATGGAGCACTGTATTCTCGATGAATTCCTTTCTGAATGAAAAAGAAATCCAATATAGTATTTTTGAACCCCGTACAGTAATCACTTCGAATACGTCTCACTTCGAATTTATACAGTGATTTGATCTTCATGATTAGATTTTGAACCAGAATGGTTGTTTGATCTTTCAAACTCATAAATAACACCCAAGAGTATCTTGAATAGTCATCAGTGACAACTAAACAATACTAATCATCAACAATACTCGCACGATTCACAGGACAAAACAAATCCATATGAAGTCGTTCAAAAGAAGTATCAATGGTATTGATTAACTTCGAAGGTCGTGACTTCTTTTTCTATTTGCCCTTTTTGCATGCAACATAGTGGTCAGTCAGTTTAAAATGTTTCAAAGAAACACCATCAACCAATTCATTAGCCATAAGATAATTCATCTTTCTGACGTGAATATGACCCATCCGCCTTTGCCACATAATCGAGTCTTTCTCTGTTGCCTTAGAGACAAAACACGTTTCAACATAAGTAGGTACCTAAGAAGTCATATTTAACACATAAATATGGCTTGGTCGAGGAATCATATAACAACCATATCTTAGGGAATGACGTATCCCATTTTAAGTTTTATGCACTCTTTATCATTGAATACAGTGGTATATTTCTTATCACAGATTTGTAACACACTCAACAAATTGTGATCCACTTTGTCTCAATAATTAACCTTCTCAAAGGGGATACACCCATTTGACACATCTCCTTCTTTAGTAATCATTCCACCCGAATTACCTGCAAAAGCGACATACCTTCCTTGTATATTCTTGACATTTGATAAGAAGTTAATGTTGCCGGTAATATGACGAGAACATCCACTATCCATAATACAGTTTTCACCAGAAATAGTCTTGGATGAACTCTACACACAGATGAAAAATGATTAGTTCAAAAAGGCAGCCCTGGCCTCAGTCTTGGACACCTCTTTAGTTTCACTTGAAGTTTTTATGTTGAGTGAATCCAAATGTGGTTTCTCCGCTTGTGAATATGTCACAGGTCGTTTCGACTTTCATCTTAAGTATGCAACTTGAACTACATTCGTATTCACATTCTTACATATTGGTTCCATAGGAACAAATTTGGGCTTTAAACTACTTGAATTTTCATTAACATGAATCACTTTGCGAGGATTCACATCAGAAAACATAATATGAGTTTAATCATCAAATGATATGGGTCTTTTCAAAATCTCCTTATTCATAGTAAAGGGTTTAGTTTGTTCCTTGATAAATGGATGAAGATTTTGTGATTTCTTCAGTCCACAATTTCTAACTACATGACCTTGTTCACCACAAAGAAAACACGTTCTCATGTCAACACGCTCACGTTGTGGTTTAGCAGAAACGTGTGCAACAGAAGGTTGATGAAAAACACCAGGAATGGGACCATTGTCCAAATCATCAAATGTCACAGACTTCTTTTTCATGTAAAAATCAAGGTTTGAACAGTTTGAAAAATTCTGTAAAGTGTCAGTTCAATTTGATTTAACAAATTGAACTTTCTTAGTAGATTTTAACAACTGCTTGTCTTTGATCAAGTGATCAGTTGCATTTGATGTTTTGGAGTTCACAAACCTATGTTCTAGATCTTGTTTCTTGGAAATTTCATTTTGAAAGACGCTTTCAAATTCAGGCTTGATAAGATTTAGCGGAATGTCTTTCTGAGTGAACACATTTCTAATCCCTTTCAACTTAAATACTCGACCAGTAGATGGCTTAGAAGCAACATGATTGACGAAACGCATGAAATCCACATCATAAATCTTTGGCTTTTCTGATTTCTTAGCCTTAACCTTAACAGTTTTCTCCCTTTTCACTGGAGATGCATTTGAACCATACACAACTATTTTGGACAAAAATCTGTCAAGGATCAAGTATCCAAATCTGTTAAGTGAGGTAAGGTGCTAACTCGATAAAAGAAAGTGTATGATTGTAATATAGTTGAACACAATGATTTGATCACGAGGGAAAAATTCCTTAATCACGATAGTCTTACTTCGGTCAAAACTTATCAAGGTAATCGTTGGTAAAATAACTCCGGTCAAGGATTAATAAGATAATATTTGGTCGGATTACTTCAGTCAAAGATCAACAAGGTAACCTTTGATCGGTGAGTATGTGATTATCGTGGTCTCCGGCACAAAAAACCCCCGGACGGTGAAAACTATCACCGTCGAGTTTATTGATTAACAAAAAGGTATTACAAGTGTTTGTGGAGTTTATGATCGAGATTACAACGAAAGCTAGTGAATAGAGAGAGTGTTCGGTTCTGCTCTAGTGTGTGTGTAGATACATGTGTATTTCTAGCTCGATCATACTCAAATATATAAGAAAAAAGTAATTAACAAACTTAACAACTTCGCCCTATAAATCCGCAGTCTTCCATTCTTCACCAACGTGCTCTTTAACCACGTGCTGATAGTCACTCACTAGCGAACAAAACGGTAGACCAGGTCTAGATACCGTTGTTATTATTTAAACGTCAATCTTCTAGAGATTTCGTCCAGAATCAGCTATGTTGAATTAGGATCCTAGATCCATGCTCCTGCTAAAGGTTGTCTTGTGAGGATAATTGATGCAAGTTCGTCTCACAGTTGATATACCTGTCTAACACATCACCATACTAAACACAATCATTAGTAAACAAACAATATCGAGGATCGTCGATCCTTTATATCCTGATGTATATTTCAAGGATAAACTATCCATAAGACAGTCAAGGATAAAGGATCCTCAGTATAAAAATCATGGCCTAACAATTGCCCCCAAAATGGCGGGTGACAGTGGAACACAGCTGTCATTTTGAAATTTGAAATCCCGTGAAAACTGAATGATGGGACGGTCTTTCCAAAAAATTTACCATTTAGCCCCCAAGGTTAATTATAACCATCTATATATGCCGCCCTATATCTTAGATTATGTACACCTTCATCCGACGCATCAAGTATTCTTGTAACCTCTGCATCTTATTTTCTTTAATCATGTCCGCCGCTTCTTCTTCTTCTCCGGCCCCTTCTAAACCTTCTGAACAGTCATCCGGTGGTTCCGAACTAGTCAAAATGGAACCTCAAGGTTTGCTTTCCAACCCATCTTCTGAAATTTGTAAGCTCACGGATCCCGAAGTTGACAGTTTCCGTACATTATTTCCTCCAGAAACCCTGTTCCGACCCTACGAATCCAGCATTAGATGCGTTATTTATTCCAAGGTTTGGATCTGTTTTCCGGCAACTCCCTTTCTTATCGGCTATAAATTCCCTCTTCCGCCTTTTACCCAAAGCTTTTTTGATTCTACCGGTATATCTTACATACAAGCCATGCCAATGATTTGGAGAGTTCTTATCACTATCGAAAGAATCGTTGAGGAGGAAAAAATCGATTTTGGCCTTCCGGAGATGTCATATCTGTATACCCTCACTACCTTCGGTTCTTCTTGTTTTATTTTCAAATACAAGCCCCGACATCCCCACCTGATCTCCAAAGCCACGTTAAATGATTCCGTGTGGAAGAATCAATTTTTCTTCGTTAAACGCGACTCGATACCAGGGGGAAGGATCTCCCTTCAACGTGGGTCACGAAGGGTAGGATCACAGATCCTTAAGGAGTATCAGGATCCTTTATTCTTCAATCTTTATCCTTACACTGTTTTTGTTTTCTGTAGTTGAGAACTTCGCTTCGCTGAGCAAATTACCTGGAGCAGAAGAAAAAGCAAAACGATTCCTGGAACTGGATACCACAGTTAGAACCTGTAACACCCTGTAACCGCAGCGGAAAGGTAAACGGGATGCAACAGACACCTCTGATATCAACCACATTGTTTATAAAGAAAACTGAATGCATTAATATACTTCAAATTACATTATCTTGTATTTCATTACCGTCTAGGTGATACACACATCATACAATACGATACATAATTCTATTTATTATAATGTATCCTAACATTCAGCACGCAAATCTTACACACATCAAGCACTTAGCACGTAAGCAATTACTTCATCTTAGTTGTACCTGAAAAGCATGTGAGAAAACGGGTCAACTACGAATAGTTGGTGAGTTTCACTAATTTAAGTAATCGATGACAAATCATTATAGTAATCATATCTTAGCGATGTAATTATGCTGAGCCCACAAGTGAAACCTCTGTTAACCCAGAGACACATCCAATAATATCTAGGGACACTGTTAACCCAGAAACACTTTTACTAACCTCTGGGGACACTGTTAACCCAGAAACACATCTAATAACCTCTGGGGACACTGTTAACCCAGAAACACATTTAATACCCTCTGGGGACACTGTTAACCCAGAAACACATTTAATACCTTCTGGGGACACTGTTAACCCAGAAACCCACTTAATAACCTCTGGGGACACTGTTAACCTAGAACACTGTTTCGGGCCTTACAATGTTAGCAACTCAGACAATTACCATCTTAATACATTACCGTATGATTCCCGTACAATAAACATTATATAAATACATTCATTTCCATGCGATCAGCATGTACTTAACATTTTGATAGAAACATGCTTTCCGCCCCGGGAAATTATTTAAAACAGTTCAGTAAAAAGGGGCTCGTGAAACTCACCTTAGCACATGCAAGCAGGTAACAAGAATCAATATCAGTTAACCCGTCCAATCTGTAATATGATCCCTACGATCATTACTATACAATTATTGTTTACATAATCTTTAACCTTATTAATTGGTACATTTGGGGACACTGTTAACCCAGTACTGTACCTGTTCCGGGCGCAATGTTAACCCAGAAACACTTCTCCGGACTCAGATTGTGATGTCGTTTAGAGTTCCATGGTCACCATTACTATTAGTCGTTTTTTTTTTCTCGTTTTGCGTGCCTAGCACGGTTATTCGTTTTTATGTTTCAAAAATGAGTTTGGTCACACACGACCCGAAAATAGTCGTTGACTGATAGTTTAAGTAAAGTTGTGAAATTTGAGCTCGATTTAGACGCCCCGTTTGGCCGCGGGACCCGTTTCCGTCTTTAGCGTACCGGAAACTGTTAAAATATGTTAAAATTACTCAAATCATCCGAATTATTTTCGGATGATTTATTTTTACTTGTTTAATTCATTTATATGAAAATAGTTCATTTTTAGGGTTTTTATACACCAGTCAGCTCGCTTAAGCGAACTTCACCGGTTTACACGTTTTAACTTTAAAAGTTTGATAATTAGCACAAATAATTATCCGTTCACTCTCGGATCTTGAAATTTTGCACAAATCACTTTTTAACAGTGGGGAATTTTATAAAAATATTTCCAGGATTAATTTCTATATTTAAAATTTATTTATCTATTTTTAAACACCATTTAAACACTAAATATGTCGTAAATACCAAACGATCTTAGAAAAATCCCAAATTTTTCCTGGATGTCCCCTGTCATCCACATAGTCCCCTGTAATTTTTCCGGAACCGAAATCTACTTTTACATGCCCTTTTTACTAAAACCGAGCTAGAAATTCCAAGAACTCGTTTAACCGAAAAGCCTACTTAAACTCCTCCAAAAGACCTCAAATTTTGTGTGTGACTTATACATGATATGAAAAGCTTATATGCAATTTTCCAGAATTTTTCATGATATTTAACTATTTTTCACCATTTTTGGCCAAAACCGAGCAGTAAATTCACCAAATATTCATCCTTTAACCAAAAATTACCAAAAATTCACAGAACTCATATTTTCATGTTTTTAACACCTCTGTAAAATTTCATGACCTAACTCTAAAGCATCAAATATCTGTCCAAATTTCCCAAAACCGAACATAACCGAATATACCTTTCGTTTTCCGCCACTACAAGCTACAAACTCGTCTTTCCGCCTTATCTACAACTAAACACAGAGCCTACAAACAACATACCACAATACCAAGCAAGTTACACTCACGATCAAGCCATTTCTTTCATGGTTTCGGTTATGATTCCAAAAACAAAGATTTAACCGTAAAAATTCGTTTTTGATTCGTTTAACTCCTTTCTTGGACCAAGATCCCTTGTATAACCCGTATACATCACTTGTTCATGCAAGAATCGGTTTTCATCTTTGAAACCTCATTTTCTTGCAAACAAACTCAAGAAACGAAGGTGGAAACGTGATTAACTCGGTTTTTACCTCGGTTTTCTTGCTCCAAATATCGGTTTTGAGTTTATGATCTTGAGAGAGTTGAAGATTGTGGAGAATTTGATGAGAAAAAAAGAAAATGGAATGGGGAATGACCCCCTTGGGTCCGATCGGCACTCTTAGGGGGTGGGGTGGGACCCACCTCTTCATTTTAGGCCACATATTTGGATTCTCGTAATCCGGATAATGTTGTGGATAATCTGGTTCAGTTCGTTTTTCGGTTAAACGTTTAAATCCGTTCAAAACGAGGCCTAAACGGTCGTTTTTCGGCTTAAAAATAAAATTTATATAAAACCGATTTAAAAACTTTAAAAATCTTAACCCATGACATTTATTAACTTGAAACGTCATATTATTAGTTATTACGCATCTTTTTCGGCTTGATCGATCGTCTCTTGCTCGGTTTGGTATTAAAGGTTTCGTTTAACGTACCGACGTACTATTAAATCGAAATCCTTTTTCTGTGCTTTAATCCACTTATCCCGAAGCTTTAATACTTCGTAACATCACTAAATATCATATATCTCGTCTATAATTGAACCCCTGATTCATTCGGGTTTCAATAACTATCGATCGTTTGATCGCATATTCAATACGGTGAATTATATATTCACGTAAAATCAATACAATGAACCATGTTTTCTCGTATAATTACCATGGTAACTCATGTACCCGACATTACATATGACGTAACTAACGTCTACCGGTTAGGGTATACCTGGTTTCGTCGGAATTGTTACATTCTCCCCCCGTTAAGAAATTTCGTCCTCGAAATTTTACACGCCCACTATCTCCTTTCGAGAGAACGGTGGGGGTTTTTTTTTTTTTTTTCCTTCAGAATTCACCCTCGCGTTACCAACTATAATCTTGTCCTCGCTGTGAATTCCACTTAATCTTAATTAATAAAGCTTGGTATGTCCAAAACTGTTTAGTTTTCCGTCTACTATCTCTACGGAATTTGTTATGATATCAAGCATGTCTTCTATGAGTACCTCTATTACTAGTACTTTCGTTGCCTCATCGCTTAGGCACTTTTCAATCTGTATACATGGCAAAATATCATGTATAGTACTTAGCCCCTGCCGTACTTTAATCGATAAACTAAATGACCAATCATGGAGATAGTCTCATGAGACCCAATATATTAAGGAGCTATTTTCGGTTTTGCCAAACCTCATATCCCCTCTCGAAGGTGATGCCTTAAAAAAAATGCCTTGTCACCTCTTTCCAGTGACAATGGTTTCCTTTGAAGGTTGGCATAAACCCTTTGCCAATCACGCGCTGCTTTCAACTTGTCTTAAATATTATAAATCCGATTGGTTGTTTCTCGAATCAATTCAAATCTTATGGCTTGATCGACGCCCATTTTCAATTTAACAAATTGGTGATAACTACTTCACCCATAGAAAGCTTCAAGCTCTCGATGCTTCCTTCCCCTCCTTCCAATAATGGAAGTGGGATGACTATTTCGATCTGAGATCATTGAAAATGGTACTCCACGACGAGTTACCGTTTCATCATCATGAATTTGGGCGAGAATTCATTGTGGTAATCGTCATAGATTGGGATGAAATGCGAGGACTGGTTAATCGATCCGCGATTACCTAACTTACCTCATGCCTTTGATATATCATGGGAATTTGCGTCCCGAAATCCATTGTAATTTATTCCCACCATCATTGGCGAATTTTTTTCTGTCGTTGCGGCGTTCCCTAGGGTTTTCGGTGTGCAGCCTTATCTCTTGCATAACTCAATATTCACCAATACACGTAACCATATCTTTCTCCAAACTCGACCATTAATAAAAATCCTTTCAGATATCCGTATCATCAATAGTCAAATCCGATCCCGGATGTATGGATTATTTCGATCTATGCGCTTCGTCAATGATTAATTCACGAAGGTCATGGAGGGTCGGGATCCAAACCCGATCTTTGAAATAGAGAATTTCGTCCACGCGCTTGTTCGAAATTCTTCTCGTTGCCGTAAAGTTCCTCCTTTTCCAATTGTTCCTCTCTCAACGCCTCACGTTGAGCGACTCGAGTCAGGTCCGGAAGGTTCGACTGAACTATCATCCCCAGCGCTCGCACTCGCAATGGCTTAACCCGATCCTTCCTACTTAAGGCGTCTGTTACGACGTTAGCCTTGTCGGGGTGATAACGGATGTCACAGTCATAATCGCTTAACAACTCGACCCATCTTCGATGAATATGAGACTGCGGACTCTTATCATCTATAAAATTTGTACATTAGCGTCGTACAAAGGATTATGAGTTGGGTAATGTTAAAAATTCTTCAATAAACCGCTGTTAATCTCCGGCTAGTCCTAAAAATTGGCGCATTTCCTTTGGCGCCTTGGGTGACTACCAATTTTAATGGTTTCTATCTTATTTGGATCTATGTGAAATCCTTGTTGCTTTACAACATGACCAAGGGATTATGCCTTCTTTATTCAAAATCACATTTCAAAAACTTCGCGTATAGCTCCTCTTGCTTTAATACTTCTACCATTTTCCTTAAACGTCGTTCGTGCTCTTCTTTACGTTGCAAATATATCCAAAATATCATCAATGAATGTTATGATAAATTTGTCAAAATAAAGTTTACCGACTCGGTTCATGAGTTCCATGAATGCTGCCGGCGCATTTGTTAGCCCGAAAGGCATAACTAAGAATTCATAATGGCCGTAGCGAGTCCGCAACGCTGTTGCTGCAATGTCCTCCTCTTGGATTTTTTTTTTTCAGTTGGTGATAACTATATATAAGATTAATTTTATAAAGATAAATCGCCCTTTGCAGTGGTTAAACAGATCATTTACTTCGAAGACGTGAATACCTATTCTTGATCGTCACTTTATTCAATTCTCCCTAATCAACACATATCCTAACACTTCCGTCCTTCATTTCCCAATTAAAACTGGTTCACCCCATGGTGACTAACTAGGTCGTATAAAACCTTTATCCAATAATTCTTGCATTTTAGTTGGCGCAAGTCGGTAAGATGCTTTTGCAACAGGGCCAGCTTGAGGTATTAAATCGATTCTGAATTCGACCTGTCGGGTTGGCGGTAACCCATGAAGTTCTTCTGGGAAAACTTGTGGAAATTCGCGTACCATCGGGATAACTTCTATATGTTTTCTTTTAAATACTTTGGCAATCGCGTTTGTTAAATACACCACGCCTTCTTGTCGTAAATATTATAACATCTCAAAATGAGATTAGAGTGGTAACATAATACCGTACACTTTTCTCTGTATCTAATCGCTTCATCGTCCGAATGAGAGCTTCTAATCATCTTCTTTTCATATTTGATTTCAGCTTCATGTTGAGTTAGCCAATCCATGTTAACTATCACGTCACAACTTCTTAACTTTACTGGTCGTAGGTCAATAAGGAAAGGTTAATCGTTCAGAATATTAGGACAATTCCGAACGATTTAGTTAACCATTAGGGGTTTACCGTTAGCGATTCTACAGTATAGGTTCCTATAGTTTCACTAATCGGTATCTTTCCAAATGATAGGAGGTTAACAGGAACTAACTTCTATCGACGACCGTAAAAATATCACTGAAGTCTATTGATTTAAAACTACAATGTACTTCATACCACCTTTGGATCATGACGTGCTTTATTCAAATTACTCGCAAAAGCACGGCTCCTTGCTTGATCCGAGGTTGATGCTTGTCTTGAGGTTCGTCTTCCAATGACAACTCGGTTCAACTTTGGGCAATTCCTCTTGAAATGTGCTGTACTGCCACATTCATAACAAGTACAACTGTTTGGTATAATTTGATTTCTTTGGATGGATTGTTATTGAAGTTGTTGGGTTCGGAGTGGTTGTACACGAATGGGTTGGGGTTGTCGGTTCACCTGGCTTCAATTGGTTCTACAATTAGGGCATTACGTCCATCTTTACCACACCTGTGGCCCACTATCACTCGACATTCTTCTTCCTGCCGATAACCATATTTTCCACATTTAGGGAAGGACCCTTCATGCGGTTCATGTTTCACACCAGAACTAGTCTCAGTATAATTCTGGGTTGTAGGACATACCTACTTATTCAACGGCCTATCTTGCACTGTACCTTTATCATTCCTCTTCCATAACACTCGTCGTCTCACCTAACGTCCTTCCAGTCCGCTTCTCATAGAGTCAAATATATCAATGCTAGCTTGTGACACAACCCTCCCAAAGGTTGTATATTTTACAGGATTGACTATACTCCTTACCGGTGGAGTTAGTCCCCAATATAGCGCTCACTTCGCTTAGTTTCAGGAGTAATTAGCCATGTTACCAGACATGACAATTCCCTCAAACGATTAGCGTTTTCTAAGTGATCAGCACACAACAATTCATTCTTTCATAGTTCAGTTCCCAATCCCTGAACTTAATTACTCGAATAAAAGTGCTCTAGCACAAGAATTTTAAATCCTGACCATATCATCTGAGCAATAATTTTCTAACTATAATTTTGTACCATCGTGTTCCATCACGATACAACATAATCTACCAACATATCTGTAGCATATTTCACTACACAATGTTCTAGACTCTTACCAATATCCTTAACCATTTCGATCTTTTCTATCCACTCGCTAATCTATTCCTCTCTTTACCATCAGTAAACTATTAATAATTTCCTTAACACAACCAACAAACATATCCTTCATACCGGATCTAATTCATTACGACTACTATTCATGTTTAGTTTATAACTAATACTTGTAGTCATAATAATATTCGGTGGGACATTATCACTCTTAGTAATACCACTAAGAATTGAAATATTCATATTCACGTGATTGCTCGATCTATAATTCTGCGATCACATTTGCATCAACACTAGCAGTGATCTGTGATACGACATTCGGTATCATCACCTGCTATCTTTGAGCAATCCCCTGAATCATATCAATCTCCATCATTGGAGTTACTCTTTTTATGTCATTCTGCCGTACTCATCCCGTACGCAGTAATCAATATTAATCTCACCGTTTAACTCGTTACCAGCTGAATCATAACAACAGGTATACATACACACCAAATATTATCATACATATTACACATACCAGTATCTAGTATATATATGTCCCACAAATATGATCTCACATGGACTTAACCTGAAGTCGGTTAACGTTCAAATATGTTTCATAATCCTTGTCACCAACCGACATATAGATCTTTCTCAACAAGGTTAATGTTTAATATATTTGATTTCAATATCCTTCTGCATGTCAGCATAACCGATACATGCTCACCGTGAGCACCAAACGATTCCGTACCATAAAGTTATAATATCCGTGTCTATTTGTATATCCGACATACACGGTATACCACCTACGAACGAATATCCAACAATGCTATAATGATTCCAACACCTCTTTGTGTATAGGTAATCATTCTATTCGAGCATACATGGGTGTAAACATCTAACGGATGTAAGGATAACATAGGGAGTTGCAAGGTTCAAGGTAATTGCGCAACATGGGTTGCCTTCAAATATTGTTAATTACTATTATGGGAAACTCTACACTTGCTCAGTTAATGTCCTCAGGCGTTCTAGGTTTGCTAAAATCGGTAATTCTCGATCTGAAGTTGGTCTGTCTCATATGTTTGTGAGTGAGCAATACATATATATATATATATTTCAATATATTATTTTATTTTATTTTATTTATTTACTCCTTTACCTTAATGGAATAAGAATGGGTTCAGGTACAGGTCCATCCGTACATGAGGGTCGTGGTTCGGGTGGACATAGGGGGTTATTAGGATATACGGTACCGGTGTTGGTAGGGTAAGGAACTTATCAATTTTGGTTGGGAGTGACAGTTACTAGATATTTCTGGTTAATGTCAAACGGGAGATCTAACTTGGTACTATCATAACTATGACCCGATAAGTCAGACTCATCATCAACCGATGCTCTTAGAAATTTCAGAATCCTCGGTACTTTTATTATTTCATCCCCCGGTTCCTTATCCGGGTCCCATTTCTCAATACATGTACCCACAAGATATGTACATATATATATATATACACATTAGCACGTATAAATAATATTATATACTTTACACATATGTTGCCATTTTTACCTATTAATGTACCCCGTGACTTCCCCTGAATTCCCTCGTGCGGACAAGTCTGTTATTATGTTCCGGACCATAACAACTCACTTGTCCATCCAAGTACATCCAGACCTCGTCACTATAAATTATTAGTTGATATTCAGATCCTATAATACTTGAGCTACTGGTTATATTTTAGGTATCTTTTAAAGACATCCTAATTCTTTTATAACCAATGGCTCTGATACCAAGTTCTGTAACACCCCGTAACCGCAGCGGAAACGTAAACGGGATGCGACAGACACCTCTGATATCAACTACATTGTTTATAAAGAAAACTGAATGCATTAATATACTTCAAATTACATTATCTTGTATTTCATTACTGTCTAGGTGATACACACATCATACAATACGATACATAATTCTATTTATTATAATGTATCCTAACATTCAGCACGCAAATCTTACACACATCAAGCACTTAGCACGTAAGCAATTACTTCATCTTAGTTGTACCTGAAAAGCATGTGAGAAAACGGGTCAACTACGAATAGTTGGTGAGTTTCACTAATTTAAGTAATCGATGACAAATCATTATAGTAATCATATCTTAGCGATGTAATTATGCTGAGCCCACAAGTGAAACCTCTGTTAACCCAGAGACACATCCAATAACCTCTGGGGACACTGTTAACCCAGAAACACTTTTACTAACCTCTGGGGACACTGTTAACCCAGAAACACATCTAATAACCTCTGGGGACACTGTTAACCCAGAAACACATTTAATACCCTCTGGGGACACTGTTAACCCAGAAACACATTTAATACCCTCTGGGGACACTGTTAACCCAGAAACCCATTTAATAACCTCTGGGGACACTGTTAACCCAGAACACTGTTTCGGGCCTTACAATTTTAGCAACTCAGACAATTACCATCTTAATACATTACCGTATGATTCCCGTACAATAAACAATATATAAATACATTCATTTCCATGCGATCAGCATGTACTTAACATTTTGATAGAAACATGCTTTCCGCCCCGGGAAATTATTTAAAACAGTTCAGTAAAAAGGGGCTCGTGAAACTCACCTTAGCACATGCAAGCAGGTAACAACAATCAATATCAGTTAACCCGTCCAATCTGTAATATGATCCCTACGATCATTACTATACAATTATTGTTTACATAATCTTTAACCTTATTAATTGGTACATCTGGGGACACTGTTAACCCAGTACTGTACCTGTTCCGGGGGCAATGTTAACCCAGAAATACTTCTCCGGACTCAGATTGTGATGTCGTTTAGAGTTCCATGGTCACCATTACTATTAGTCGTTTTTTTTCTCGTTTTGCGTGCCTAGCACGGTTATTCGTTTTTATGTTTCAAAAATGAGTTTGGTCACACACGACCCGAAAATAGTCGTTGACTGATAGTTTAAGTAAAGTTGTGAAATTTTAGTTCGATTTAGACGCCCCGTTTGGCCGCGGGACCCGTTTCCGTCTTTAGCGTACCGGAAACTGTTAAAATATGTTAAAATTACTCAAATCATCCGAATTATTTTCGGATGATTTATTTTTACTTGTTTAATTCATTTATATGAAAATAGTTCATTTTTAGGGTTTTTATACACCAGTCAGCTCGCTTAAGCGAACTTCACCGGTTTACACGTTTTAACTTTAAAAGTTTGATAATTAGCACAAATAATTATCCGTTCACTCTCGGATCTTGAAATTTTGCACAAATCACTTTTTAACAGTGGGGAATTTTATAAAAATATTTCCAGGATTAATTTCTATATTTAAAATTTATTTATCTATTTTTAAACACCATTTAAACACTAAATATGTCGTAAATACCAAACAATCTTAGAAAAATCCCAAATTTTTCCTGGATGTCCCCTGCCATCCACATAGTCCCCTGTAATTTTTCCAGAACCGAAATCTACTTTTACATGCCCTTTTTACAAAAACCGAGCTAGAAATTCCTAGAACTCGTTTAACCGAAAAGCCCACTTAGACTCCTCCAACAGACCTAAAATTTTGTGTGACTTTTACATGATATGAAAAGCTTATCTGCAATTTTCCAGAATTTTTCATGATATTTAACTATTTTTCACCATTTTTGGCCAAAACCGAGCAGTAAATTCACCAAATATTCATCCTTTATCCAAAAATTACCAAAAATTCACAGAACTCATATTTTCATGTGTTTAACACCTCTGTAAAATTTCATGACCTAACTCTAAAGCATCAACAATCTGTCCAAATTTCCCAAAACCGAACATAACCGAATATACCTTTCGTTTTCCGCCACTACAAGCTACAAACTCGTATTTCCGCCTTATCTACCACTAAACACAGAGCCTACAAACAACATACCACAATACCAAGTAAGTTACACTCACGATCAAGCCATTTCTTTCATGGTTTCGGTTATGATTCCAAAAACAAAGATTTAACCGTAAAAATTCGTTTTTGATTCGTTTAACTCCTTTCTTGGACCAAGATCCCTTGTATAACCCGTATACATCACTTGTTCATGCAAGAATCGGTTTTCATCTTTGAAACCTCATTTTCTTGCAAACAAACTCAAGAAACGAAGGTGGAAACGTGATTAACTCGGTTTTTACCTCGGTTTTCTTGCTCCAAATATCGGTTTTGAGTTTATGATCTTGAGAGAGTTGAAGATTGTGGAGAATTTGATGAGAAAAAAAGAAAATGGAATGGGGAATGACCCCCTTGGGTCCGATCGGCACTCTTAGGGGGTGGGGTGGGACCCACCTCTTCATTTTAGGCCACATATTTGGATTCTCGTAATCCGGATAATGTTGTGGATAATCTGGTTCAGTTCGTTTTTCGGTTAAACGTTTAATTCCGTTCAAAACGAGGCTTAAACGGTCGTTTTTTCGGCTTAAAAATAAAATTTATATAAAACCGATTTAAAAACTTTAAAAAACTTAACCCATGACATTTATTAACTTGAAACGTCATATTATTAGTTATTACGCATCTTTTTCGGCTTGATCGATCGTCTCTTGCTCGGTTTGGTATTAAAGGTTTCGTTTAACGTACCGACGTACTATTAAATCGAAATCCTTTTTCTGTGCTTTAATCCACTTATCCCGAAGCTTTAATACTTCGTAACATCACTAAATATCATATATCTCGTCTATAATTGAACCCCCGATTCATTCGGGTTTCAATAACTATCGATCGTTTGATCGCATATTCAATACGGTGAATTATATATTCACGTAAAATCAATACAATGAACCATGTTTTCTCGTATAATTACCATGGTAACTCATGTACCCGGCATTACATATGACGTAACTAACGTCTACCGGTTAGGGTATACCTGGTTTCGTCGGAATCGTTACAGAACCTTTCAAGCTCGTTTTGTTGAAGGCTTTTATGATATCCCCTCAAGTTCAAGCATGTCAAGTAAGTTAATAATTTTAAAGCAATTAGAATAAAATAGAATACTTATCTGTCGATTTTTCTTCCATAGGCACCAAGAAATCTGGAAAGTCTGCACTCAAGTTCTCTCTTGACGACATCGACTGCATGGTTACTTCTCCTGCTGCCAAGAAGGAGGCTTCAAAAGCTGGTACCAGCTCCGAGACCAAGACCGCCACTACCAGGGCCAAATCTGCAGCTTCCAAGAGGAAGAGATCCTCTGATCCCGAGACTCACTGCGACATTGTTTGTTCCGTAAGTATACCTTATTTTTTACTTCGTTAATTTAGGATCCAGTATTGTTCCAATCTTGACATTGAGTTTATTGGTAGGCTGTGGTTGCTATGAGGGACTATTATGAGAAGACTATCCTTCAGATGAGTGAGAAGATGGCAGGGTTAGGAAAGGTTGCGATTGCTAAGGATAAGGCTATGATCCAACTCAAGAAACAATTAGAGGATCAGATATCCTCAGCTGAAGCCCAACGTCAAGAGGCAGTAGAGCAGGAAACTGAGGAAGCCAAAGTGTGGGCTGCTAGGTCAATCTTCTAAATGCGGATCAAGATGGCAACGGAGGCCGGTGATCCCGCATTCGACAAGTCGGCTTGGGATGTTGAGAAATGGAAAGCTGCTCTTGACGACCTTGGTGGTGAGGACGACGAGGAGATGCTTGAGAATACCGAGGCTGGGACCAGTGACGTTAAGGAGGCGGTTGAAGCTAGCAAGGGAGGAGATGATGCTGCGGTTGATGATGCAGCTTAAGTGGGCGATGAATGATATTAAAGACAAGGCCCGAGCCCACTTTTTATTTGGTGTTGATTTTTTTATGAACAATTTCTATGGTTTGTAATAAAAAAGAGTTTCTAGGATAAAGGATCTATGATCATTAAGACAATTGGCGGGGGTGACAAAGGTGGAGGGATCCTCTGTTTGTGGGGATGAAGCCTTTGTTGCCCATGTTTTTAATTTCCTGCACTTTATGAACTATTAGTAACTTCCACTAAACCCGGATGGATGGTCCATCTTTTCGTATGGTGAAGTCCGGGTTAGGTAATTTTGGATAAGTCCTTGGGGCTTATTCTAGTTAATATATAAATATTTTGACTATCTATTTGTTTATTCGTTTTCACACACTTGTTAAATATAAGTTTAGTATTATTGATAATTTGGAAAATAATTTCTAGTAAAAGACGTATAGGATAAAAGATCCTTAAGAAATCTTTTAGGGTAAAATATCCTCAAAAAATAAACAGTAGGAAATTATATCTTTAATAATTTCATAAAAGAATTCTTTCAAAGGGTAAATTCTAGGATAAAGTATCCTTAAAACAGATTAATCAATTATAAAACAATTTTAAAGGAATAACCTTCTAAACTGATATGTTTAAAATTACTGAAATAAATATAACACAAAGGTTAATTAATAGAGATCATACCAGAAGGTCTAGACAGACCTAAGTTACCAGAAATGTTGAATACTCAACGACCCTTGAAGCAATAGTTTCAGGATTCCGGATCCTTTTGTGTTTGATCTTCGTAGACAACTTAGTGATTCTGTTGCAAATATTTCATAATGTTAGCTGGGTTCAAACCCATTAAGCTGGGGACAAGCCCAAATAATAAACTGGCGACAAGCCCAACAAACGTTCTGGGGACAAGCCCAATAACAATCTGGGGATAAGCCCAACAAATATTTTGGTGTTAAACTGGCGACAAGGCCCTTGAGAAGAGGTGAAAACCCCTTAAACCTTAGAATTAATATCAGCGAAAAGGCCCTTGGGAAGAGGTGAAAACTTCTAAAACCTTAGGAAATGGTACGTCTACCATATATCGTAGGATCCTCCATATAGCCGAAAGCAACGAAATTGTCAGCCACTAAGTGTGTACTGGTCCCGCTGCCCCGGACCATACGTTTGATAATGTGCGCTCCAGGCGAGAGTGTAGAAACTCTATTTATAAGAAATGTGAAAACCTTTAAACCTTAGAGGACATGACCATCGGGAGTCATATCCAAACGTGGGCTAAGCCGAGAGAGATAGGATATTACCTTGGATGTAAGGGAGAGGTGGCCAACCTCTTAGACATTGAACTTCTCATTAGAATCTGCATTGTTACTTAAAAAAACTTGGAAAAAATAAATGTTAAAAATACATTATCCTTAGAATAATAAGAATATAAAATGAATAAGTAATTAGATAGATATTACCGATTTTAGAATCCTTGATTCTCTAAGGATAATATATCCTCTCAGGATATGGGATCCTGATTAGAAAAAATATTTCTTTAGGTGGATAGCATTCCATGCTCTTGGTAGTATATTGCCTTCCATTGTAAGCAAATGATATGCCCCCTTTCCTGCTTTTTGACTCAATCTGATAAGGTCCTTCCCATTTGGGTGCCAGTTTCCCATCAGCCGTATTTGTTGTGTTTTGGAAGGCTTTCCCAGCTATCCTTTGTTGATAAGTTGCCATTCTGATCTTTGCTAGGTCTCTAAGTTCTTCTATAGTATCCAAGTCTTCAAGAAGGATTCCTTCGTTGGCTTCGGGATCACGGATGCTGGTTCTTGTATTAGGGACCACCATTTCTGTGGGAATCACTGCTTGTGATCCAAACACCAAAGAGAAGGGTGTTTGGCCTGTTGCATTTTTTGGCGTAGTTCTGTCGGCCCAAAGAACATAAGGAAGTTCTTCAGCCCATTTTCCTTTTTAGGATCCTACTTTCTTCTTTAGATTGTTGATGATGATCTTGTTGCTAGACTCAGCTTTGCCATTGGCTTGAGGATGAACCGGAGTGGAAGTAATCATTTTGATGCCCCAACTATCACAAAAGTTAGTGGTTCTTTTCCGATAAACTGGGAACCATTGTCACAAACAATTTCAGAAGGGACACCAAATCTAGTTATAATATTTCGTTAATAAAAGATATTACTTTCCTTTCTCGGACTTGTACAAATGCTTCTGCCTCAATCCATTTGGAGAAGTAGTCAGTCATGGCAAGCATAAAGACTTTTCCACCGGGTGCTTTTGGTAATTTGCCTACAATATCCATACCCCATTTCATGAAAGGCCATGAGGAGGATATAGGATATAAAGGCTCTGCTGGCTGATGAAGGATGTTTGCATGTCTTTGACAAGCATCACATTTTCTTGAATACTCCACTGCATCCTTCTTCATTGTTGGCCTGAAGTATCCGGTTCGAAGTATTCTAGGGAATAATGCTCTTCCACCTATGTGATTGCCGCAATCTCCTTCATGAAAATCCTTGAGTACTTCTTTGATCTCAGGATCCCAATGCATCTCAAATATGGACATGCAAGAGATTTTCTATATAGTATATCATTTAATAAATGTAGTGTGATACCTTGAGTTTGAAGGATCTGGGATTATCTGTTGTTGGAATTTCTCCTGTTTGTATGAACTTTTTGATCGGGAGGATCCAGGATCCTTGATTTTCCGAGGATAATGGATCCCAAAGCACAATATGCTTATTATTTGTTATTTCCCCAACTTCTTGCTCTCCTATTAATGGTGAGAGTATGTGGATTATTGGGATTTTCAAATCCTCAGGAATCTTCAGAGATGAGGCTAAGTTTGCCAAGGCGTCTGCCCCAATGATTTCTTCCCTCGGTACCTGTGTAATACTAAATATTTCGAAGGATTTCGATAACTCCTTCACAAAATCTAAATATTTCATTAGTTTCTCACCTTTAACAGCATACGAGCCATTAAAGTGGTTAGTTATTAATAAAGAATCTACATAAACTTGAAGATACCTGATCTCCATGCTTTTGGCTAATTGCAAACCTGCGATCAGAGCCTCATACTCTGCTTCATTGTTTGTTGCTTGGAACTCACAAGATATGGATTGGGGTATTATGTCCCCCCTGTGGCGATTTCAGTAGGATCCCTAATCCTCTTCCTCTTACGTTGGATGATCCATCTGTGAAGAGTATCCAAGGATCCTTGGTCTTTTCCAGTTGTTGGACCTCCAAGTTAGCTTCTTTTTGTAGATCACTAGTGAAATCTGCCACAAAGTCCGCTAGCGCTTGAGACTTGATTGCTGTTCTCGGTTCATATTGGATATCATATGCACTCAATTTTACAGCCCATTTAGCCATTCTACCTGACAACTCTGGTTTTCTAATAACATTCTTTACAGGATAGTTAGTTCTCAAAATAATAGGGTGAGTTTCGAAATAATGTCTCAGTTTAGTGGAAGCCATAATAAGAGCAAGAATTAGTTTTTCTAAATGAGAATACCTGGACTCCGCATCTAGAAGACTTTTATTTACATAGTATACAGGATGTTGTTCACCTTCATGATCCTTAACCAAGACTGCACTCACTGCATTTCCCGAGACTGCAAGATATAAATACAAGGATTCTCCATCCACAGGCTTCATTAAGGCTGGAGCTGAAGATAAGTAATCCTTCAGTGCTGTAAGTGCAGCTTCATGCTTTGCAGTCCACTCGAATTTCTTGTTCTTTCTAAGAATATCATAGAAGTCTTTGCACTTCTCAGAGGATCTTGAAATGAATCTTTTCAAGGCAGCTATTCTACCGGTGAGTCTCTGGATGTGTTTGCCATTTGCAGGAGATTGAAGATTGACAATGGCTTCGATTTTCTCCGGACTTGCTTCAATTCCTCTCTTTGTGACCATATATCCCAGAAACTTTCCAGCCTTAACACCGAAGTGGCATTTGGACGGATTTAGTTTCATTTTATAGTTGTCAAGGATATTGAATGCTTCCTCGAGGTCTCTAAGGTGATCCTCAGCTTTCTTTAACTTCACCACCATGTCATCTATGTAGACTTCCATAGTCTTACCCAGCTGATCCTTGAACATCATGTTGACTAATCTTTGGTATGTTGCCCCTGCATTTCTTAGTCCAAATGGCATAGCAGTATAACAATATATGCCGGTGGAGTCATGAATGCTGTATCTTCTTGATCAGATGGTTCCATCTGAATTTGTTGGAATCCAGAGGAAGCATCCATAAAGGTAAGCATTTCATGTCCAGCCGTTGCATCCACCATGGCATCTATATGTGGTAATGGGAAAGAATATTTGGGGCATGCCTTGTTTAAATCAGTAAAATCGACACACACCCTCCACTTTCCATTCTTTTTTGAAACAACGACCACATTAGCTAGCCATCGAGGATATTGAACCTCTCTGATCATACCGGCCTTAAGAAGTTTTTCAACTTCTTCTTGTATGATCTTGTTCCACTCAGGAGCGAACTTCCTTCGCTTCTGATAGACTGGTTTTACAGATAAATCAAGGCCGAGTTTATGAGTGATTACCTCTTTTAAAATACCTGTCATATCTGAGTGCTTGAAAGCAAAAGTGGATCTTCTTCGCGATAAGAAGGATACTATATCCTCCTCGATCTTACTGGGGATATTGGATCCTAGGAACACCTTTATTTCTGAATCTTTGGGGTCTAGTAATACTTCTTTAAGATCTTTCTCCTGAGCCTCCAGCACGTTCCTAGGATGTTGCTGTAATTGCTATGCTATGGTTGGCTTGGCTGTTGGCTTCATTGACGATGAATAGTAGTTTTTGGCCTCCGCTTGATCACCCACTATCTTCACGACTCCCCAAGGGGTAGGTAGCTTGATACATTGGTGATATGTTGAGGCTACTGCTTTCATTCCATGGAGCCAGGGCCTACCTTAAATAACATTGCAACAAGAGAGGTTATCTATAACACAAAATTTTTGATATGATAACCCTTCGATATAGATTGTCAAGTTGATGTCCCCCAATGTCTTTTTAGTTTCGCCACTGATGCCGACCAGCACCGACGTTCTAGGAACGATTTCGGAATCCGGGATGTTCATCTTCTTCAGGACATCATGTTGGATAATGTTGACCGAGCTGCCACCGTCCACTAGGATCCTGCGCACATAATGGTTAGAGATAAATAAAGTAATAATCAAACCGTCGTGATGAGGATCCTGGATGTTTAGCTTGTCTTCTTCGTCGAAGAAGATTCTTTTATCTGTTGTTAATGTTGTTGACACTATCGGATGATCCCCGTTATCCATCTTGATCTCCTTGGCAAGTCTTTTTGATGCGGAGAAAGAAGTTCCACATATGTCTGATCCTCCAGAGATGAAACTGACTGCTTGCGTATCCAGCTTGTCCTGCTGAAGATCCTGGATCCTTGATTTGAAAAAGATTCTCTAATCAGTCATCGAGTAATGGGGATGGGCGGTCTTCTTTCATCATCCAACTCGAACTTCTCTACGGAATTCTCTTTGATGGTACACGAATCTTTAAATAAATCATAATCTCTGGAGACGAAGTTGATCACATGAGCATCTGGTGGCGGTGGTATTGCTTTCTGTGGAAGATCTTCAGGATCCTGGATACTAGATTTCTTTCTTTCCAAGAGTTCTTTAAAGTGACCTTTGCTCAGAAGGTACCCAATTTCTTTCCTTAAGGCGATGCACTCGTCTGTTGCGTGGCCAAAATCTTCGTGGAAAGTGCACCACTTAGACTTGTCCTTGAAGCCGACAACCTTTTCATTTTTTCTGGGCCACCTTGCTTTTTCTCCCAAATCCTTCATGGCACAAATCAAGCCATGAGTATCTACAGAGAAACAATAGTCGGAGATGCAAGGATAGTCTTCTCTGTCTTCTCCTTCTTCAACTGCCCGTATGTTCTGATTGTTGGACTTGGCATACGGCTTCGCAATGTTGTTCCTGTTCCAGGATCCTTTATTCTTCTCAGGAGTTTCTTGTTTCATCTGTCCACCGAGACGATCCTGGATCTTTTTATCGTCTTCTAAGCGGATGTATCTCAATGCTCTGCTTCTGACTTCATCTAATGTCCTGCATGGAGTCATCACTAAATCATCATAAAAAGGGGAGCTCTTTTGAATTCCCATCTTGAATTCTTCAACAGCAGTAGTCATATCAAGGTTTGGGATTTCAAGAGCTTCCTTTCCGAACCTCGTAATGAAATCCCTAAGGGATTCATCACTGGTTTGGATAACACGATACAAATCACTGGTCAACCTCTCAAATTTTCGACTACAAGAAAAATTGAGTGTTAAACAACTTAACTAAATGAGAGAAAGATGTAACCGAGAAAGGGGGAAGACCTAGCAGCCATTTTAGTGCAGCTCCCGTTAATGTGGCTCCAAATCCCTTACAAAGGCAGGCCTCTTTGAGTTTCTCAGGTATAGGATTAATTTCCATTCTCTCTCAATATTGGGCAACATGTTCCTTAGGATCTGTGCTCCCATCATACGTCTTCATGTTGGGAGTTTGAAACCGCTTCGGGATTTTAGCATCACATATGGGCGGAGCGAATATGGATAATTTGTGACTTCCCTCCGGTATTTCAGGGATTGGACGTATCACTCCCGGGACACTGGATATCATATCCTTTAGCTTCTGTAATTCTCTGGCCATGGCCTGGTTGATACCTGAATTCTGCATGGGAACATGGTTAGTATCTGAAGATATAGGATCATACCAGTTACCTCTCTACTGGGTGGAGTTTGGAATTCCAAACGAGTATCTGGGATAAGAGGAGTCAGCAATCGGAGTAGGTCCTCCAGAAGCTATGGTCTGCATGGGGATTATATCTCCTTCATGGACTTCGGAGGATCGTTGATGTTGGACGCCTGAGGATCCTTGATTCTGAAAGAAGGATCCTTGCTGAGGATACGTTCCAATAGATCCCGGCGGAAAGAAGGTTGACTCTTATCGAGAATATGAGGATCCTTGGCTTTCCTGACCCATGGATCCTTGATGGAAGTTAGATGACATTGGCTGATCTAAGGAGAACCCTTGAGCTTGTTGACTCACGGGCCTCTGTTGATGAGTAGAGGATCATGGCTGAAAGAGTGAGGATCCATGAGCCTGGCGACCCATGAACCCTTGTTGAAGGATAGAGGATCCTTGCTGAAACATTGAGGATCCCTGAGCCTGTTAACCCATGACCTTGGTTGGAGGATGGATGATCCTTGTGAGAACTATGCCATGGATTCTGGACTGCTGAAATCCAACATCCTGGGCATCAAAGAGGTGAGATCCTCTGCTGGCCTCTTGTTCTTCTTGAGATCCTCTATCTCACGTAGGATCTTCTGATTAGTCTTGTTCTGCTGCTCCATGTATGCTTTAACCTAAGAAAACATAGATGAAACATCACTGTTAGTACTAACCACCGGGTAGCAGCGGTAGTTTTCGAGCTCTAGAAGACTGGTAGTTGCGTCTTGCTTCCAGCAGCAGCAGCCCTTGGTGCTCCCGTGATTGGCGGAGGCAGCGGTGGCAAAGTCCTCGATTAGAGAGGGACCGTAGCAGGCATGGTTGATGAAGCAGAGGATGATTGAGAGGCCATTGATGGTGATATGGGTATGAAAAAGTTGAGAATGATAATAATAATATGGATTATAGCACCAATTGCCCCACGGTGGGCGCCAAATTGTTTTGGACAAAAATCTGTCAAGGATCAGGTATCCAAATCTGTTAAGTGAGGTAAGGTGCTAACTCGATAAAAGCAAGTGTATGATTGTAATATAGGTGAACACAATGATTTGATCACAAGGGAAAAAGCCCTTAATCACGATAGTCTTACTTCGGTCAAACTTATCGAGGTAATCGTTGGTAAAATAACTCCGGTCAAGGATTAATAAGACAATCTTTGGTCGGATTACTTTAGTCAATGATCAACAAGGTAACCTTTGGTCGGTGAGTATGTGATTATCGTGGTATTCGGCATAGAAAACCCCCGGACGGTGAAAACTATCACCGTCGAGTTTATTGATTAACAAAAAGGTATTACAAGTGTTTGTGGAGTTTATGATCGAGATTACAACGAAAACTAGTGAATAGAGAGAGTGTTCGGTTCTGCTCTAGTGTGTGCGTAGATACATATGTATTTCTAGCTCGATCATACTCAAATATATAAGAAAAAAGTAATTAACAAACTTAACAACTTCGCCCTATAAATCCTTTAGTCTTCCATTCTTCACCAACGTGCTCTTGATCACGTGCTGATAGTCACTCACTAGCGAACAAAACGGTAGACCAGGTCTAGATACCGTTGTTATTATTTAAACGTCAATCTTCTAGAGAGTTCGTCTAGAATCAGCTATGTTGAATTAGGATCCTGGATCCATGCTCCAGCTAAAGGTTGTCTTGTGAGGATAATTGATGCAAGTTCGTCTCACAGTTGATATACCTGTCTAACACATCACCATACTAAACGTAATCATTAGTAAACAAAAAATACCGAGGATCGTCGATCCTTTATATCCTGATGTATGTTTCAAGGATAAACAATCCATAAGACAGTCAAGGATAAATGATCCTCAGTATAAAAATCGTGGCCTAACAACAGCCTCCTCAAATTCATGAAGTTCACATAAAACGTGATTTGAACTTGGAATGTTCTGATTTTCGTTTACAACTTCAGGTTCGAACACATCCTCAATGGTTACTTTATCAACATTTTCAACAAAGACCTAGTTACTTTGAATATGAGGTTTTTGAGTTGAAGATTGACCATTAACATTTTCATTTTTAACCAGCTTAGGTTTTTCTTCAACGGCAGCTGGTTCATTAACAATTTCCTCCTTTCCCGCAAACGGATTTGGAGTATATTCATTATGAAATGGTGGTGGTACTTCACAAAACCTACTCCTTTCTTTGAATCGTATTGTTCATCAGTCACCTCGATAATTTCATTCAACAAAAACAAAGAATTTCGATACTTGCCCAATTTGCTTTTCAAATCAAGAACCTCATTTTCAAGTTCAATTATCTTAGTTCTATGCTAAATAATCTCTAGAAATTGTTGATCATTAATTGTCATTTTTACACACAATTCAGCTTTCAAATCATGGTTACTAATAGACAAAGCTTCTATTTTCTCCCTAGATCTCATTTGTGATTTTAGTGATTGTCTATATGTATCCTTGATTGAAGAAATTTCTTTTACCAGTAGGTCATTATGCTCTTTCAGTGAATCTAACCTAGGCTTAACAATTTCACAAACAACACAAGACACTTTTTCAGATAATTTAATAAAAGAAGGACTAAACTCATCAATCTTTGCCATGCATGCAAAAGATTTTGGCTGCATATGACAGGAATCATCAGAGTCAGATTTTGTTTCATTGTCAGAAAATAGTTCATTCCCACTAGCATCTTGAAAACTTTCAGACATCTCTAACATTGCCAGATTTGCCTGATTCTCATTGCACAGTAATCTTTGAGTCCAGTCAGTTCCTTCAGCAGTTGAGAGAAGAGCTAGTGATCCCAAAGCAGAAGGTTTACCGCCATAAGGCTTTTCAGCAACATTATTAACCTTCTTTTTCCAGAATTTCCTTCTTTCGCAAAGTGACCAAATTCATGACAATTGTAACACTTGACCTTTAATTTATCAAAACCAACTCGTTTGTTCAGAGATGGTAGGTCTTTACAAGTTCTTTGTATAAACTTCTTCACATTTCTAACAATCATGGCCATGTTCCATTTGAGATCCATTAGTTACAAATCATCTGGATCAATTTGGTCATAATCTTCATCAGTCAAGTCACTTGTAGCAATCTTACTACCAACCATATTTTCACATGATGTCATGAAAGCACAAAGAAACGAAAAATTTTGTTCAGCTTCTTTCATGTTAACATTTGGTGGTGCATAGAAGCTATTAGCAGGAGCAGATCCTCCAGAACCCCAAAATTATCAATAAATCCAGATTCCATGAAGCATACATTAGGATCACTATAAGCAGATGATCCCTCTGGTCCATTTTGAGTTAAGAATGCAGTAATTGGAGTTGCGGTGCTATCAAAGGCATAAAACCTCCATAAAATGTTGGGTCTTGAGTTTTGTTTGAAAATTTTTGACATTTCAGATCATATTCCCAAGCTTCCACCTTTTTGCATGAATTTCGAAGCCGTTAGATCTTCATTCTTGAAATAGTTGTTTTCTTTCAACACCATTAGAAAAGTTGAACATGAAACAGGTAAAGAATGCTTTACCGTATCAATTTTATCAGTTTCAGTTGGTTCGAACTTCAACTTGTTCATTTCAGCTATTAGATGATTAAACTGAGTAAGCATCTCTTCAACAGTCTCACCTTTTAATAAGTTAAGTTTCGAAATTGAAACTTCAACATCACTTTCTTGCTTTCTTATGTGTTTCCCATACTTCTCATCTTGATGTGTTGAAACAATTATGTACATATCTTAATACTCCCAACTTGATGAAATATGTTATCAGGCAATGACATAGTCAAAGTGGAGTATGATTTAGTCTCAATCTCTAAAGCTTTATTTTCCTCTTGTAAGTATTGAGAAACGGATTTTGGGGGTAAAACCCGTAGTTTCACTACCAATCATTGGAACTGTATAGACTTCATCAAGACAATGAGAACAATCAAGATGCACAGAACCAAGATGTGCTCGAAAACATGGTTCCCATTTGGCAAAATCACTGAATTTCATCAGTCGTGGACATTTCGAATGAGATCCAATTTCCGCATCAAGATGTAACATTTGTTGCATCAGTACGTTCTAAGATTCCAATGCATGAAATCAGCCATTTTAAGTAAATAAAAGTTCAAACTTAACAAAATTCAAACTTTAGGGTTTAAATAGAAACTTTAGTAACAAATCAGGAACAATAATGTTAACGAACTAAGTGATGTATAGATGACGAATCAATGACGAATCAGAAAACGAATCAATGACGAATGAGTGGACGAAAGGTTAACGAATTAATGATGAATCAGTGACGAATGAGAATGACGAATGAGAGAACGAATCAATGACGAATGTATAGAGAATAAGTGAGCATGAATTAGCTACAGTGAATAACGAATGAATTTGTTATCCAGTTGTACCAAACTCTACACGTGTCACGAACCAGTTAGAGACTGATAACGAATGACAACACGTGTATAACAAATTAATTAATAATCTCCATAACGAATTAAGACAATCTGCAAATCTTCAAACCTTTAAACCCATATATCCAGATTTCTGGAAATTTTCAAGATCCAAAATACCAAAGTATCAAATTAACCAAAAGGATTACGACCTCAATTTTGCACTAAATCAGCCAACTCAAGGCTCAGTTTACTCGTAATTGACTCGCGAATAATCGTATCCTAGTCCGGAAACCATAACTCAATTCACCAATTACTATGACTCAGAAAATCAGACCCAATTATCCCCTATTTCGTACAAACCTTAAATCCAAACAATAAACCTCACAAACCACCTTAATAACTCAATTCAAGTCTCATACACCTTACACAAGCCAAACCGATCACAATCTCAATCAAATTCAACTACAATTAACATATTCAATCGTTAATTAAAGCACATTCTATAAAATTAACTTTAACTCAAAACTTTAACAGGTTTACTGAAAATTCTCAATCAATCCATACCAGTTTACCTTAATTAAGAGGAATCTAACCCTGGGGCTCTGATACCAATTGTTGAATACCGATTAGATCCAATCAATACATATCCGTAATATATTGATTAGAACTTAGATATAGTTATATGATATGCTATTAATTAGGTAGTTGTATAATAGTAATAATAATATTAACGAATTATTACCGAGAGAGATATTCGACCGAGGTTCGGTATATCTTAATCAATACTTAAATTATGAAGCCAACAACCTGCCTTATATAGATGATGGATCCCATTCGTTACACATCTCGTAACGAATGGGCTCCATTCGTTAACTTTACATAAGTTAAACGAAAGGTATATTGAATGACTCATTCTCTATACCCCCATTCATCAATATTGAATGACTCATTCCACGAACTAAGGTCCATTTGTTAAACATCCTTAACGAATGGACTGTACAAGTAACAAATGGGCTAATTCGTTAAACATCCTTAACGAATGAGCCTTTACATATCGAATGGGATTGTTTTTCGATAAATACCCCTTAATCAATAAAATAATAATAAATTACAAACGATAAATTACAAAGACTCAAGACGACAAAACCGTGCACTAACAGGACTAGCATACCTTTGACAATCCACATGTTGTACTTGCACAATACGATTGATGGTAGGTAAAATTACTCTTCTAAAAGGACTAGAATAACCCACGAAGAAACCTTCCATACAGTTTGCACCGAATTTACCATCAGGATCCAGAACAGTGCATTGGGATCCGAACGGCTCAAGCAATTTCAAATTAGGCTTACGTTTATTAAGTTGCTTAAAACAGGTTTTTCCATACTTCTTTACTGTCAAGACACGGTTAAGAGTGAAACAGGCTGTGCCAATAGCTTCAGACCAGAAACTCACAGGTAATTTCGAATCCGCCAACACCGCCCTAGCTATTTCAGTTAGAGTATGATTATTTCGTTCAGAAACACCATTTTTTGTGGTGCATATAGAGCGCTAAACTCATGAAGAATACCCCGCTCATTACAGTATTAAAGCTTACATTTTTTTCTGAACTCGGTACCATTGTCTCTTTGAATCCTTCGGATTGGCAAGTTGTATAACATTTCAAGATTTTTGAACAAAATCATCAAATTATCAAAGGTTTCATCATTCGATTCAAGAAACAAAACCCATGAAAAACGTGAGTAATCATCAGTGACCACCAAGAAATAAAGTTCCCCAGTGATACTTTTAACATTCACAGACCTAAATAAGTCCATATGAACCCTCTTAGACAGTAATTTGATCATGTTGATAGATTTTGTTGGGTGTGACTTTTTCTTTTGCTTACGCTTCTTGCAACTCAAACATTCAGAACTCAAGTGAAAACCCTTAAGATTCACTCGTTCAACCAATTGATTGTGAACAAAATAGTTCATTTTCCGAACATTGATATGACCCATGCGACGATGCCATAACACAGATTCTTTTGCAGATGCTATGGTGACAAAACACATAACAGTGCCTTGTGTCAATGAAGAAACATTCATGTTATGCACGTAAAGATCATTTTCATCAAGATCCACTCTTCTGGAATCTTATAACTAGGCTTAAGAATCAAACAATCTTGATATGTAAAATGCATTGAAAAGCCTTTGTCAAAAATTTGAGATATGCTCAGTAAGTTATTCTCAAGCTATGTGATGTAATTCACATTTTCGAACATTACTTTCCCATTCGTTAACAATTTGTCCTCCTTGATTTCCTACAAATTTCACATAACCTCCTCGAATAGATTGAACATTCTTTAGTAGATGGAGAGTTCCAGTGATGTGTCGAGAGGCTCCACTATCCATTATCCAACGTGAATCGTTGGATCTTGAAATCCCCTAAAAATATAAGAACTTAATGAAAAAAGGAAACCCAGGCCTTCTTGTTCTTGGGTTGTTTCAATTTTTCATTCAAAACTTCCTTTAATTCATCATATTCATAATCAAACAATGAATCATTAGACGAACATGAACCCGATGAAAGAATAACCTTGTTCATCAACTTGATTAACAACTTCATTTAGAGACTCAACAGATTGTTTGTTAACTTGATCAGTTAACGACTCAGCAGCTTGGTTCTCAGGTGGATTAACAACTTGTTCATTTGGTGGGTTAACATTTTCATTACTTTTATCCCTTTCCACCTAGTTCTGACCAACATAACCTTTCTTTTTCAAAAAACTATCATTTTTCTTAGCATTCGAAGATTCACCCACTTCAAATATATATTTATCATATTCCCTGTCTACACCTCTTTTTAAAATCTTGATTGGTGGAGGTGTAGGTTTAACCACATGAACTTTAACATAAGGTTTTTTGTTCACCACATGTTTTCCTTCTTGACAAAATCTTTTAGAACACGAATAGAACAAATGTTCTTCTTCATTACAACAAAAACACTTCCTCCTATCAACAAATTGTTAACAGAATGAACATGGTTCTCTTGACTCTCTTTTCCAGCTTTAAGTTCGTAAAAATCATCATTTGGTTGTATTGTAAAGATAGCTTCTTTTTCTTCCTCAGAGGTCTCACCGTTAACAAAAACAATATTTTGAAAACCATTTTGTGGTTTTACCGACTTTTGGTTACCCTCTTTGAATACAATACCCTTTCTTTTATAATAAAAACTGGTTGTAGCAAATCTAGAATTCTGATTACCAGTTTTACTACTTTTACCATTTTTTGGGTTTTAGGTTTCTCAAATTGATTGCCAATTTTAACACTTTCTTTAGAATAACTTTCTGATTCAAACAACACAAATTCAGCGGCTTGTTTACCAACCTCACTATCACACTCAGAACTATGAACAGATTGAACAACTTGTTCATCACATGAATTGTCATGTTGTGGTTAATCAGACACCACGTTCAACACCTTTAGGAATCCTTCAGGTTCTTTTAGAACATAAGAACTCCAAATTGGTGGTGGAACAACATGATATTTTGAAATCTCTTTCGGAACAATGTGATCCAAAAAATATTGATAAGCAGAATAAGTTTTCAATTTTGTTTGAATTCTCTCAATCTCAATTTTAGTCAATTCCAATTCTATTTTCATTTTTGCTTTTTCATCCACATGTTTCTTAGTGGCAATTTTCTTATCTTCAACAGTGTGAGTGAGGATAGAAATCATTTTTTCATCTTGCAAAATTTTATTCCACAAGTTTTTCTTACACGATTGAAGCTTGTCATAAGCCTCTTTCACATTTTGAAAATCATGAAACATTTTGTTATAATAAATTTTAGCAAATTGAAATCTATTACCAACAAATTAATAACAAATTCCTTTTCTTCATGTGATTCACAATTTTGTTTAACTTCATCAGAGGAAAAATTTACCTAAGCAGCCATATTAGCTTGAAGGATAGGAGCATTTCCTTCATCATGATTTACTAATTGATCAACAATCTCAGATTTTTCACTTGCTTCACTCTTTGATGCAGCATCAGTCTCACTAGACTCCTCCTCTAGCTCATCATCACTCCCAAAGTCAATCTTTAAATGTAGAACTTCTTTGCCATTGAACCAACCTGCAGAACTCTCGAACTCATCAAGTGGCAAAATGACTTAAAAAACTCATTAGAAATTGATTTGAAACTTTTTAGAGAATCCTCGGTAGAAATTTCTTCTTCAATATCACTCACTCCTTCGGTGATATCTTTAATTTCTACATAATTCTTGTCCTCTTGTTCTTGAGAACGTTCACCCACTATCTCTGCCACATTAGCTTTGTGGACCACTTAATTCCAGTTAAACCCCTCATCAAGTTGAGCATGACAATCGTTTGAAGACGAAGCTTCATGTATCTTTGAAGTCTCAGCTTGTGTAGGTGTACTTTGAAGATAAATTGCTTGTCAGTTGTAGTCACGGCCGATCGGATTAGGACTAGAATCTCCAACTTCAGGATTAGTACACTCTCTCTTGAAATGTCCCTTTTCTTTGCATCTAAAGCATCTGACCTTCGACTTGTCAAAACCAAGCTTAGGAGTAGTTCCATCTAGACAATTCTTCCTAGTGGTTTCCCTAAACCTTTGAGCCCTCCTTACCATACTCGCCATGCATCAACAGATGTCAAGCAGTTCCATCTCCACTAGGTCGATTTGGTCATAATCTTCTTTTGTCATATTATACTTTCCAATACGACCGGCGATTAAACATTCATAGGACTCCAAAACAGATCCTAAGAAGCCCATGTGCTCTTGAACATTCTCCATAGTAAGTCTATTGTTTTTTATAATATTCATAGCAATATTGTATTGAACAACATCAGATGGTGGACTTAGTGTTTTTGATGATTGATCATGAACAAAAGCAGTTGATGCATTGGTACCAACATAAGAACTTGTAAAATGAGGCATGTTGGTTTGTTGACTAGTTTGATAAGAACTTCCACCATAACTACTATTTGTCACGTAACCAGTTTAGATCTGCTGGCTTGGGCCAATCACGGATTGTGAAGAGTTAAAGTACAAACCAATATCTTGAATTTCCGACGAACTCTTAATTCTTTGTTACTTCCAAATCTCCAACTCATGAGCTTCCAATTTTTCAATAAAACGGGCTAAGGTCAGTCTTGCATAATTGATTGGGTTGGATTGTTGAATCATGATGAATGTCTCCCAATCGTCACAATGAATTCGCAAGGTTATCAAAGTATTCATACTCCTCTTTGTCAATGCCCAATATTTTCATCTTATTAACCAGATGACAATATATTTCAATTAGTTGAGGCAATTTTTCGCCTTTGACCATTGAGAAGATGTCAAACTCTTTCTTTAGCAAACCAACTTTTGATTTTCTCATATCAGCATTCCCTCTATCCTTATTCAGGAAAGCCTCCCAAATTGAGTGACATGATCCATTGTGTTGCATCAGACTTTATTGATTGTTGAAACAAATTCATCATTTTAATCTCACGAATAAACCAAGGATTGTTAGCCTCAGGTATTTGAGATAATCTATGACTTGTGCCATTTTCATTCCTTGGTATGATGTACTCAACTTCAACAGCCTCCCACGTATCTTAGTTCACAACTTGCACATATTTTTCAAACTTATCGTCCAAATTAGGATAATCTTCCATCCTATGTAGCTTCGGGGGCTTCGTTGACATCCACATTTCATTTTCCAAGTTTATGTTCTGAATGATCGGTGACGCATGTGTAACAAATGAGTTTAAATATTCCATTTTGAAAAATATTGACAAACACATTTATGCTTATAAATATATCAACTTATAACATTCTTCACCCGTATAACCTTAATCACCGTATAACTCTGAACAACGTATAACCTTCAACCAACGTATAACATTTCTTACACGGATACCTTTGTACCCGTATAACCTTTTCAAACCAACATATAACTTCCTTTATCCATATATCCTTTATCAGCGTATAAACCACCTGATCCGTTATCAACTTATAAGGACATAATCCAACGTGTAACTCTTATGCGGACTAAACTAATGTGCTGGATAACCTCTTATAAGCCTAAACAAACTTATACGTGCGTGTAACACTTATTCTTTTAACAGATAGCTTATACGCTCTAAAGAACTGTGGACCATTTTGAATCAGAATCTTGAGTTTAAGCTTTAAATGATTCACTTCACTCTTGCAGAAACAACGTATAAGCATCTACGATCATTATACGCAAATGAAATGAAAAATCATCCAAAAATCAGAGAATAATCAATGAATATGTAACCGGGTAACTTATTGACTTTTGAAGCTTCAAATCTTCATCAACTGACCTTGAATGTACTGTAATCAGTAGTAAATATGAGCCATAAGCTCTGATACTCATCATGCAATATCTCATATACGTGAACTCGTAATGATTAGGACTGACTCGTTTTTATTTACTATACGATACGATATAGCGGAATTATATCCTAAAGATGTCACAGCACAATCACACATAAACTTCAATATATTGATTTAACAATGAGAGTACAAATAAGATCAATATGTCAACTCTTGTAAAATTTAAACATGAACGACCTATTTATAGTAGCTATAGTGTAAATGTGTAAGATTAGGCTCCGTATAAGTTTATACGGATGTATAAGTTTATAAGTTGCTTACTTATACGCTTGCACTTTACATCTTTCATAATAACAATTCAACCCCTTTCAATCATACAAATTACAATATTAGCCCACTAGACCTAGCATTAGACATTAATGCTCTAACAACCTCAATCTCAATCCCGAGCACCCGAAAATCGAAAACCGTATTCCGGATCGCATCCCTTGTGTAACATTTTCCAACGCTATCATCCCTCTTACCCCGCTTGTAGCCATTGCACGAAATGTAACCGCTATGGTAACCTTAACGTGTGTTGGGAAACCTCCCATGGGCAACCCGCTCCATCAAGGTTTGCCCCATCTAACCAAAACCGTTCTGTGCCTTTTGCTCAAAATCCTCCTCCTCAACCTAGAGCTTGTTTCAATTGTGTAGACCCAAACCATTTCCGCAATTCTTGTCCTCGACTTGTGTTTGTTAACCAAGCTCAAATCATGTCTACCCCATACTACAAAACCCAAGCCTATCAAGTTCAAACCTGTCAACCTCAAGTCACTCAACTCTTGGTTCCTTTGGCTCGACCACTCCAAGCGATGCAAACCCTTCCGCATGCTATGTAAGCTATTCCTCCTCCTCCATCTCAACAAGTCAACCACGACAACCAAGGGCGTGATTTTATGATGAACGGCAACCAAGCTCAAGTTTCCAACGACGTGGTTAACGGTACGTTTTTAGTAAATGAGTATTTACCTTCAAATTTGAATCTATCCTTTCCGTGCCTCACACTAAACTTCCTCGCCCTTTTTCCATCGAAGTCGCCAATGGTAGTTCCATCACCATCGATTCGGTTGTTCGCGATTGTATCCTCACTCTTTGCATGCCCGAATTCTCGATCGACCTCATCCCGATGCAAATGGGAAGCTTCGACATCATAGTAGGTATGGATTGGTTAGCTTTGCACCATGTCGAAATCGTTTGTTATGACAAGTTCATTCGAATCCTACTCTTCAATGGAAAAAACCTCAAAGTCTTTTGCAAAACAATTCCCAAGAAACTCACCCTCATGTCATGCTCTCAATCTCGAAAGTACTTGCGCCAAAAGTACGTTCCTTTTCTAGGCCAAGAGGTGGCGAAAGACACCAAAGAAAAGAAGATTCAAGACATTCTCGTTGTTTGTGAATTTCCCGGCGTTTTTCTAGAATACGTCTCTGGTCTCCCACCCATTCGCCCGGTTGAATTTCGATTAACCATGTGCCCGGCGCAACTCCCGTAGCCAAGGCTCCCTATTGTTTATCTCCTTCAGAAATGCAAGATTTATCGAACCAACTTCAAGAACTCTCCGATAAGGGCTTTATCCGTCCAATCTCTTCCACTTGGGGCGCTCCAGTTCTCTTCGTTAAAGATAAAGATGACTCATTTTGCATGTGTGTCGATTACAGCGAACTCAATAAACTCACCATCTAGAATCGTTACCCTTTGCCTCGAATCGACGACCTCTTCGATCAACTCCAAGGCGCAACTTGTTTTTCCAAAATCGAACTTGGATTGGATTATCATCAATTGCGTGTTTATGAAGACGGAATTTCGAAAACTACTTTTCGAACATGGTATTGACATTACGAGTTCATGGTTATGCCTTTCGGATGAACCAATGCATCCGCGGTATTCATGGACCTCATGAACCGAATTTGCAAGACATTCTTGGAAAAATTCGTAATCTTTTTTATCGATGACATCCTTAGCTTCTGCAAGACTAAAGCGGAACATGAACATCATTTACGTTCCATTCTTAACCTCATAAGAAAAGAACAACTTTATGCCAAGTTCCCAAAATGGGAATTTTGGTTAAAAGAAGTTCAATTTTTGGGAGACATCGTCAACGTTAAAGGTATTCATGTTGATCTCACAAAAATCGAGGCCGTAAAAGATTAGAAAACTCCATCCACACCCATGGAAATTCGATCTTTCCTTGGTTTGGCCGGTATTATCGACAATTCATTGTAAACTTCTCCAAAATTGCGTTACCTCTCACCTCACTATCTCATAAGGGAAAACCTTATGAATGGGGGCCGAAACAAGAAGAAGCTTTCCAAACTCTAGAGCGTATGCTTTGTAATGCTCCCGTCTTAACCCTTCCCGATGGACACGATGACCTTGTGGTATTTTGCAATGCGTCCAACCAAGGTCTCGGTTGTGTTCTCATGCAACGAGGTCAAGTTATTGCATATGCCTCGAGACAACTTAAGGTTCACAAAAATAATTACACAGCTCATGATCAAGAACTTGGTGCCGTCGTTTTCGCTCTTAAAATCTGGAGACATTATCTTTATGGCACAAAATGTGTAGTTTTCAACGATCATATAAGTCTTGAGCACATCTTTGACCAAAACGATCTCAACATGAGACAACGTCGAAGGCCGAATTACTTAGTGATTATGACTGTGAAATTCGATATCACCCAAGTAAAGCGAATGTCATAGCCGATGCCCTTAGTCGTAAAGTTAATGTCAAATCCGTTCTGCTACATAGCATCATTATCCAAACCGATCTTCAAGACCGCATCTATCGAGCCCAATGTGTCTCTATTTATGAAGGCAATATGTACGACGAAATGTCATGTGGAGCCAAAAAAACAACTCGAATCCAAACCCGATGGCTTGCTTTATTTTCTAAATCGTTTGTGGGTTCCCAATCGTGATGAACTTCGTACTTTCATTCTCAAGGAAGCTCATATGTTGAGATATTCCATGCATCCTGGTGCGGATAAGATGTACTTCGATCTATTTATTGGTGCCCGGGTATGAAAAAGGAGGTGGCACTTCACGTCTCTAAATGCCTTACATCCTCAAAGGTTAAAGCCGATCATCAAAAACCTTTTGGTTTGCTCGAGCAACCTCCTATTCCCGATTTGGAAATGGGAAGACATTGTTATGAACTTTATCACCGATCGATTAAAAGCAAAATGATAGTATTTGGGTAATCATCGATCGATTAACTAAGTCGGCTCACTTCATCCCAATACGAGAGAAGTACTTTTTCGAACAACTCGCTCAAATCTATGTTCGTGAAATTGTAGGCCGCCATGGTATTCTGTTGACAATTATTTCCTATCATGATGCTTGTTTCACCTCCCATTTTTGGAAATCGTTTCAAGAAGCTTTTGGTACTCTCATTGATCTTAGTACCGCTTATCACCCTCAAACCGATAGTCAATCCGAGCGTACAATCCAAACCCTTGAAGATATGCATTGATCTTGTGTACTTGATTTTGGTGGAAATTGGGATTCTCATCTCTCGCTTATCGAATTCTCATTCAACAATAGCTATCAATGTAGCATTAGTATGGCTCCTTTCCAAGCTCGTTATGGTCGTAAGTGTCATTC
This sequence comes from Bidens hawaiensis, assembly GCF_021521415.1. Classification (NCBI taxonomy): domain Eukaryota; kingdom Viridiplantae; phylum Streptophyta; class Magnoliopsida; order Asterales; family Asteraceae; genus Bidens; species Bidens hawaiensis. The sequence goes on from NW_027504891.1 coordinate 273,873, forward strand.
TCCGATTTGTTGGAACGAGATTGGTGAAACCCAAATCACCGGTCCTGAGATGGTCCAAGACACTACCGATCATATCGATCAAATCTGCAAAAATCTTCTCACTAATAGAAGTCATCAAAGGAGCTACGCCGAAAAATGGCGAAAGCCTCTCGAGTTTATTGTTGGAGACCTTGTCATTCTCAAAGTATCCCTTTGGAAGGGGGTAGTCCATTTTAGAAAGAAAAGAATACTAGCTCCTCATTTCGTAGGCCCATTCAAAATCCTTGAAATGATTGGAAAAGTGGCTTATAAGCTCGATTACCGCAAGAACTTACCGGTGTTCATCCAACCATTCATGTCTCGAATCTCAAAACGTGCTTAGCTGAATGTAACCTTCATATACCTCTCGACGAAGTGCGTTTCAACGAAATCTTCCGAATGATCAAAACACCCGTTGAAATCATGGATCGCAATCAGAAACGAACCAAATGTAGCCTCATCCGTTTAGTTAAAGTCCGTTGGGAATCACGGCGTGGTGCTGAATTTACTTGGGAAAAAGAAGACGCTACGAAGGAAAAGTACCCAAATTTTTTATTACGGATTCTTCCTAATTTCAGGATGAAATTTCCTAAAGTAGGGAAGACTATGACATTTGTCATTTTCGGTTTAACTTGTATTTGTATCAGAAACCCGACCTATTTGCTCTTTCGGATCCTTCGAGATTAATAAAATTTTCCGTCGTTATTAATAAAATTGGGTTTTATGTTTCATTTATGTTTCAAAAGTGTCGGATCAAGAAAACACCCTTTACGGTGCCTTAAAACACCCTTTTATTCCTAAAACGACTTAAAACGAACTTCAGGAACCCAAATTGCCAAACAACCTAAGCTAAAGGGGTGTTTTAAGCTAATGGATAACCCTTACTTTTTCCACTTCCATCTACCTTGTTTGACCATTTTAACCAATCAAAATACATACATAATTCTTATGGGTAACCTTTGCTTTTTCCACTATAAATACAAGTCCAATGCACCCATTATTGTTGCTCATTCTTCTTCAAAACACTCCCAATCTAGATCTAAGTATTCATCTTTCAAACTCTTGATAGTTTGACTTCTCAAGGTCAAACTAATCCTAATCTTTGTTCTAACTAATTCTTGTTAATTATAGCTTGTTATTATATTTTGTTTAAAACATATTTCCCTTGTTTCCTTGGCTTTCCCTTCTCCGGCCATGGTTGGTTTAGGTGTATTGCTAGGCAGGGCTACAGGGAGGACTATTATAGTCCTTGTTAATACTTTAAATTTGTTTAAGCTTATTGTTATTGTTTAGTTTCCAAGCAATTTTAATTTCCAAATAATTTTAATAGTTCAATGGTATTTGGGTGTGTGGAACCATTCCTCGGTTTCATTCCGAGTCAAGAAACGAACAAAAACCAAACTCTTGTTTAAATATATTATTATTAACATGTTGTATGTAAGACTTGAGTATTGTTGGGTCTTATGTTTTAGACCGACGCATCGAATTAATATGTTGGTGAAAAATATAATGTTTGGTCTTAACCAAGGATGGATGGCTTGAAGACCAAGTCATGCTATACTAGTATAAGTAGATGTTTATATTCATTTGTCTAGTATGACTAAGTGTATTGTGTATTGAGTGAGATCTAGGGCTTTATCCCTATGTCAGAGTCTCCTCCCCGGGATGAGCTTTCCCGAGGTGGCTGATATTTCTTGTGTATGTAAGAATGTATGTATGAGTGTTTCATCTTTATGAGAATCATTCGACTTATAATATCATACTACCATTTCTATCTTGTTTGTGTTTCGATGACATATATGTGTTCATCCTATTTTATTGATTTGTTAATCGAATCAGGCTCTCTCCTAATACATCTCATCCGTACAAATATTATCATTCAAGAGTGAATACGAGTGCGATTCGATCCTAACCCGGATCCGAGCTCCATCGTTAATACCGATTATTCATGTTTCCGCAGCGGGGTTCGGTTCTTGACAATTGGTATCAGAGCGGGTTACCAAATCATTCAGACTAACCGCTGAATTTGATTTCGTTCGCTCTTGAATCCGCCATGGACGTTAGACGATGAAGTTCGTTGAAATTGTTTTTGGTGGTTTTGAATTATTTGATGATTTGGAGAAAAGTTTATGGATTATGTTTGTGTTGATGCCTCGTTCGGAGATCCAACATCAATTTCATGTTTATTTGGTCAGAATGGTCCAGATCTGATGTAACAGTGTTTTTGGCTCATTTTAGGGCAACTCTGTTCAAGTGATGATTTCCAGATCTGAAAAGGTTGTGGATAATATGCTGATAGATTTCTGATTTCGATATGACGTGGGTATTTCTACAATGATTAATTTCAGATTACGAAACTAGTTTCTCGATCTGAAAAACTAGGGTTTTGTGTGCTCGTTAATGTTTCTGATGAGTGTGCTACACAAAAAGTAGATGTTTTTTTTGAAAAATATTGATGATGGTACAAACTAATAAGCAGAATGTAGAAGACAAGAATGCACAGGTACTAAAGGCAATTTCATCATTGTTTGTTGCAGTAGATGCAAAGTGAATATTCGAGCAGGTTCTGCAAGGGAAAATCAGTGGCTGATGTTGCAGAAAAGAAGTCTTGATGTCTCGAGTATACAACTTTTTACCATGAATGCTTAAGATTAAACTCGAGAAAATATAATGATTAAGTGTTTCTCGAGCACATGATGTGTTTAGCCCAAGAACCTTTTTGTTTGGCTCGAGCACAGTTTATCTCGAGCACGTCTTATATCGAGCACATCAAATTCGAGCACATTATGTGAAACCCCGAGCATTTCCATGTCTTGTCAAGAGAAACTATCTTATTGGTCTCGAGCACACTTTGTTATTCGAGAAAAATCTTTTTCGAGCATACTTTATTTTATCTTGAACATTTATGCTTGTGAAGAGAAAACTTAAGTTGTGTCTCAAGCACACCTTTGCTCTAGAGCACACTTTTGCTCATGAGCATGCTTGGTGCTAGTAAAGAAAACCTTCATGACAAATCAATGCATATCTTTTTACTCTCAAGCACAGTTCCTACTCATGAGCATGACTATGTTCTAGCGTGCTCGTAAAGGGAAATATGTGTGCTCGTGAACAGAAAGTTTGTATTTGTGAAACATTTCAAGGTTCTGAAGAAAATTTTGAGATATTTGGTGCCGTTGACCATTTGACCAAGCTGTTCTATATGGAAGATACATACCAGGGGTATTTTGGTAAATTTTTCTCCAATCATCAACAAGCTTATGGAATTCAAACTTCATTAAGAGATTTATAAGACCAAGTGTTGATCATGCTTAAGGATTTAATCACTTTGAGTGTCAACCAACATAAAATTTTAATTCTTACAACTTGATTTGAAGACACTTTCATTAAAGACAATTGAAACGATATTGGGGGAGTAAAAATCTTTGAATTTCATTGCAAATGGCAATCTTCAAATCAAGTAAAAGACTCAAGTTAAGGAAAAGTTGATCAAGATCAATAATCCAAGGTTTTTCAAAGATGTTTCATCGTTTGTAAGTTCATCGTTTGTAAGTTTTCCGATTTCCTAGTACGGATAAGAAGATAGAGTCATCACAAGAAACAATGTTGAAAGGATGATCAGTATAGTCTAACCTCTTATTAAATAGTCACTTGAACAGTCAAGAACGGGTTTTGGTTGACTTGAATGCTATCTTAATTCAAGGAATGGTTTGAAGACGATTTATAAGGGAGAAAATGGTGAGAAATTGAAGATTATTTGATGATCACATTGAGTTTATTTTCTCTTGTGATAACCTTGTTACTTGATGTTGATCATTGAAGTTCAGAGGCTCGTTCTTATGCCCATACAACTTATCAAACGAGATAAAGAGAAGATGATTTGAAATGAAAAATGGGAGATCCTAAAGGTGAGGGGGAGAATTTCAATGAAAGACAACGGGTTATGAAGTGATCATGGAAGAAATTCGATGACATCGGTCTAAGGGGGAGATTTTTGGGTCTTATGTTTTACACCGACGCATTGAATTAATATGTGGGTGAAAAATATAATGTTTGGGTAGATGGCTTGAAGACCAAGTCATGCTAGACTAGTATAAATAGATGATTTTATTCATTTGTCTAGTATGACTAAGTGTATTGTGTATTGAGTGAGATATATGTGACAATCGTCAATTTCAGGTTAACTCCGTTAACTCAACTCCGTCAATTCAAACTTAAGATCACTGAATCTTTAACGCACACCTCATTACATTTAAACTAGGGTTTAAATGACGCTTGACACTTACTACATGTGTAGTCTTTCGGGATTTGCACCGAAACGCAAACGAGTTGACGCAAATGATTGGTGAATAAACGAAAAATGTCAAAACAGTAATTATGTGATAATTATGTGTTAGACTTATGTGTTGTGTGATAACATCGTTATAAACGTTAACTCAATGTACTAGAACTAGTTAGTTAAGCTAGAAAAGCAACAATCGAAAGTTGAGGGACTTGAGTGTAACATAGTATTATTATAAATAATAATAAACCTAAACCCTAACTCACTTTTTCTCTCCTCTCCCTCTACCCCGATCGGCAGCCCCTTCCTCCCCTCTCCTTGCGATCGGCAGCTCACACACACCCACATATCACCTTGTTTTGATATTGTTCTTCATAATCGGAGCATCCTACACTCGTTTCTAAGCACCCCTCACGTTTCCCTTTGTTTATTTCTGCGTTTTAAGGTATAAATATGAAACCTGTTAGGACATGAAATGTCATGTGTATGTCCCCAGTTCTATCAGGATGGTTCGATATGAAAATAACGATCGTGAAACCAAGTTAACGGACTGAAAATGTCAAAAGAAACTGATTCGATCGAATCAGTGACTGATTCGATCGAACCAGGACTCATTCGATCGAATGAGATACTCATTCGATCGAATCAGTATACGATATATAAACGAAACTTAGGAAATTTCACAACAGAGAGCACACATTACACACAGTCACGAACCTGCTACTGCCGAAAATCCTCTCTGCCCATCTTCGTCGTGTCGGTCTTTTCCTCCGTCCCTAGGTGTCAAACCGTCTTAGGAATCGTAACCGTGCGTTGTTGATCACCACCGAATCGCCGTGTTAGAGGATTCCGCACTCTAACACGTTGCCCCGTGAATCGTTGGGAAACCGTGTCCCGCACCGGTCCGACAAAGTGGTATCAGAGCCTTTGGTTCTAGATTCACGTTAGATTCGTGGTAAAATTCGTGTTTTTCTCGCGAAAATCGTAATTTTTGCCGGAAAATTCCGAATTTTTGGTGTTTTTGATCTTGGTGTTCGTCGTGTTCTTGTCAAAAACTGTTAAAATTGTCATACTTTGGTGTTTTGATCTTAGAATTGTGTGTTAAAAGTTCGAGTTTCGTCAAGAACGTTCCTCGCGTTCTTCGTGTTCTTCGTATTTTTGGTGGTTTTGATCCGTTTTTTGGTTGGTCTTAAGTTGTTTTTGTGTTAAAAGTCATATTTTGATCTTAAGTTGCTTCTTGATCTTCCAAGATTTGTGTTTTTGATTCAAAATTCGAAAATCCGTCAAAATCTTCTAATTTTGGAATTTCCAGATTTTCCGATCGAACGTGTCTATTTTTGGAACTCATTCGATCGAATAGCCTTCCTATTCGATCGAACAAGTTTAAACTTTGACCGAATCAGTTTTTTCCCGCCGAGAATTACTCCTAGTTCATTCGATCGAACCAGATTTGTTCGTTCGATCGAATTAGTCACCATTCGATCGAATAAGTCTTTTATTCGATCCGCCGATTCGATCTTTGTCTTATTCGACTGTCAGAACCCGTTCGATTGAACCAGAAACTCTTTCGATCGAACCTCTCAACCCATTCGATCGAACCAGATTCACATTCGATCGAATAACTTACAGATCAGCATTTCAGAGAGACATCCGATCGAATCAAACCCATTCGATCAACAGTTCAACGTTAAAGCAAAGAAACAAAGATGGCTGCAAGTTCGAGTACCAACAAGAGGATTCAATCGATTCTCGAAAGTGATTCTGAATCGGGAAGCTATAACAAGCCACCAAAGCTAATGACTTTAAACGATTTTACAACCTGGAAGACAAGATTTCAAATTCATATAACAGGTGTGAATCCTGGACTTTGGGAAGCTGTTCAGACAACTTGGGTGCATCCGACAAATGATGATGGTGAGACTTTGAGTTACTTTAGGCTGTCTGAAGATCAAAGGATAGCCTTTGATGCTGAGAAGAAAGCCTTCTCGTTACTGTCACAAGCACTTTCAAGCGATCTCTTCCATCAGTTTAACCAGTTTACAACAGCGTCAACTCTTTGGAACGCACTGGTTGAACGATGTGAAGGATCTGACTCACTTAGAGAAATTCACGCACGGGAGCTCAAGCGTGAATTTGATTTGTTTGGTCCAGAATCGGGAGAAGACATTGAATCGTTACTGTCGAGATTCTATCATCTAATGTCAGAACTCAAGTCCTATAATGTCAAAACAACAGGGACTGAAAAGGTTAGATGTCTTGCTCAAGGACTTCCAACCAGCTGGAACACCTTCCTGACAGTAATGAGAAGAAGTCATCAGCTGGAGACGATTCTCCTGTCTGATTTTATTAAAGAAATCAGACAAGAAGAGGCTGAACTAAGAGCCTCCTCCAGAAAACCGAGATCAACTTCTGACAAATCACTCTACATGTCAAAACCTCCTATGTCAGATTCAACTGATCATGCTCCGATGAAGACCGCTTTTGTCTCCTCAACGTCAAATCAATCAAAGGGGACTGAAACGAGATCTTCCGTCCCACCATCAACTTCTGGAAACTCAAGTACTAACTCCGGACCCAAGTCAACGGAGAAAGCAACGTTGAATACTGAAGGCTTGGGAACAGTAACAGTGGAGGTTGCCAAAGAACACATGGCAACTCTAGGCACGATAATTGAGTCCTACAGTTTAATGGTGGCGGGTAAGCTAGGAAATAGTCATCTGGACAGTGATGACTATGAACAGCTTGACGAAGATGATATGGAACGCATAGACATTATGTGGGCTCTTGGCAGTGCGTTCCGAAGGGCCAGAAAGTGGACGAAGAAAACAGGTCAGGCCCTCTCAATAAACAACAAATCCAAGTTCGGCTTTGATAAAAACAAAGTAAAATGCTACAACTGTGGCGAACTTGGTCACTTTGCCAAGGAGTGTTCGAAGCCAAGAAGGGAAGGTCACCAATATCCCTTCCGAACCACTTCATCATCATCCACTCCTGCTGCAGCTGCTGCAACTGTCAACCTTGAGAGACAACTGGTCCCTCAAAATCAAACCGCAGCAAACAACGTCAACATCAACAATGAAACTGCTCTTGCAGTTCAAGGGGATGAAGGCGAGACATGGAACTTCAGCATCAACATGGCTGATGTCACAATAGTAGATGGAAACTCTGAAACCGAGTCTGTTGTTTCCTCGACCAATGAAGAATATATTGTCGATGAACCAGCTGCTGAAGTCCATGAAGAAGAACCTGAGGTTGAAGTGGTATCTTTGGAGATTAAGGAGGATCACGATAAAGAGTCAAATGTTCCTCAAATATCTCCATGTTCGACAATTCCCGCAGAGGCTGCTAAAGTTGAAGAAGTCAACGAAGTAGAGTCTAAAGCAACTTCTGCATCGTTTCTGGAAAAAGCTGGGAATCTTTGCTTTGCATTCATGGCAGAGACATCAAATGCCAAGGTAAGTTCTAACCCATCAACTCCCAAACCAGAAAATGTTAAATGTTTAAAATGTGAATTGTATGAACAAGAAATTCAATCTCTAAAAGAGAGAATTGAAGATCTCGAGGCTTACAAACAAGCAGCCTCAAGATCTTTAATGGAACTGACTGACGCGCTTGCACAGAATAAGGCTTGGAAGCAGAAAGAGTCTGCTTTTAAAGAAAAGATTGATAGCCTTAAGCGTCAGAACAAGGAACTTGAAATATGTGTTCTGAATCAACAAGATTCTATCAATTTTCACATAAATAAGAATAATGTTTTGAAAAAAGAATTGGAAAACTTGAAAGCTGATTTTGAATCATTGAATTTCAAATTAAAAAGTTACTCAAATTCATCTTATTTATTAGAACACATCATTCCCGAGTTCCGAGGCAAAAAGGAAAAAGGCGTGGGATATAACAATGTCCCACCCCCGATCCTGAATCAATTTGCAAGCACACCAGGAGCTGTGCCGGATGATGAATCAAATGATTATATACCCGAGGACACAAACCAAATTTCTAAGTCTAAGGGAAAAGAAGTCATTGACCCGGCTCCTGAGTCCAAACAAAATGTTGTTGCCACAGACTTAGGTTCCACAACTAAGTCGGGCCCACCACCATCTAAGTCAAAGGCAACAACAACAAGAAATTCTCAGAAGAAAAAGTTTAATCCTAAATCTGAGAAAGTCTATGTGGAACATAGTACCCCGTTTGTAAAGGAGGGTAACGTTAATGAAAAACATAATTTCCCAAAACACCCTCCTAGACAAACTACACCCCAAAATATCAAATCCAGGGGGTACTATGATAACCGACAAAAACAGAGTTATTTCTCTCCACCAAGTCAAAGGGGGAGAAACTACTGTTTTTCGTGTGGAGAGGTAGGGCATATAGCAAGATTTTGCTATAAGTACACGGATCCTAAGCAGTACATATCGACTCCGGATCCGAGGTATGCCAAGTCACCTCCTAGGAGGCGACCGACCATTGACGTTCAAGGTCAAGAACGGTTTCACACACCGAGGTCGGTTTCTCCTCGGAAACCTCAGCCAACCTCACCACACCAATCCCCAAACCCCTCAGATCCAAATGTTTCCACTTCGACAAGTGAAACTCAGTCTTCAACCATCTATCTCAAACATGTTGAGAAGAAGACTGACTTTTGGAAACCAAAGAAAACTAACACTGTTGACAACAATGTCAAACCAGAAAACAGTGTTAATGAGGGTAAATGGATTGAATTGTACATTCGTGATGAAAATGGAAAACCCAAGACCGTAAAGGCTTGGGTTTCCAATGATATTTAAACCTTTTGTTTTTGTGTGCAGGTTGCTCTATATGATCCAAGATTCAACATGTGGATCATAGACTCAGGAGCTTCCAGGCACATGACTGGAAACATGAATCTCCTTTCAAGTGTCAGACAAATAAAAGGAGGTGCAGTTTCCTTTGCAGGAAATCAAGGAGGCTATATCACGGCCCAAGGAATTGTGTCTAATGGGCGAATTTCGTTTGAGAAAGTTAATTTCATCAAAGAGTTGGAGAACAACCTGTTGTCGATAAGTCAAATCTGCGACAAAGGTTTCAAAGTTATGTTTGACGACCGAGATTGCCACATCTTGGCTAAGGATTTCAACTTTCCTGAAGACAAGGTTTTAATGTCAGCTGCACGCCAGAGTGATCTCTACATTCTGGATATGGCTAAGGCAGGGTCATCGTCTCCAACGGCGACATGTTTTGTGTCCAAGGCATCCGAACGTGATACTGTCTTATGGCATAGACGGATGGGACACATAAATGTCAGGAACATGAACAAGCTTGTGCACAACAGACTAGTTGAGGGAGTTAATCTGAGAAGCTTTCGTCTCCCTGATTCGTGTGTGCAGTGCAAAGCAGGAAAGCAAATAAAAAGGTCCCACAAGTCTAAGAGTTTCCACTCGATTGATATTCCGTTGGAACTCCTTCATATGGATCTTTTTGGCCCAATAAGCGTCAAAAGTATCTCTGGGCACTCATACTGTCTAGTGGTTACTGATGAATATTCTAGATTCTCTTGGGTGTTTTTCTTGAAAGTAAAATCAGAAACGTTTGGATGTATACAACTGCTGGTTACAACTATTGAGTCTCAATACAATCTGAAGGTTCGAAGAATGCGGTCCAGATAACGGTACAGAATTTAAAAATGCGAATGTTGAAAATTTCTGCAAAGAAAAAGGGATCGTTCAGGAGTTCAGTGCTCCATATGTTCCACAAATGAACGGGGTTGCTGAAAGGAAAAATCGTACGTACGTTAATCGAGACAGCAAGAACAATGTTAGCCGACTCAGTGTTACCTGTTACGTTTTGGAGTGAGGCAATTGCCAACGCCTGTTTCACATTAAATCGGGTAGGCATTGTCAAGCGCCACGGCAAGACAAGTTTCGAGCTTCTTCAACGACGAAGGCCTAACTTAGAGCACCTGGAACCATTCGGAGCTCTTTGCACGTTACTTAAAAGGCACGTTGATAATAAGTTCGAGGAGAAGATTATCAAGGGTTATTTTCTGGGTTACAGCGTACCTCTCAAAAGGGTCTTCAACAGAACAACAAAATTAGTTGAAGAATGGTACCCATGTCGATGTTCAACGCTACACAGAACCAGCCAAGGGGACAGGAGAAGACTGGTTGTTTGATTATGACAAATTGTTCAAGTCTTTCAATCTGTATGAGATTGCTATTCAAATGATGTATGAGGCGCAAAATGCACCTCCTGATGAATCTTTGCAATCTTCAACTCATCCTGGTCCGTCATCATCTTCCTCCACAGAGTCTAGCGATCAAGTTCAAGAATCTTCCGAATCTGAATCTGAAGATGAATCTCCAGCAGATGATGTACAATCGGCACCAACTCAGGTTACTTCACAACCTTCATCGTCAAATCAAGAAGTGCCGAATGCAGATCAGCCTCTAACGTCTACTTCAGAGGCACCACAATCCGCTCCAGTTCCTGAGCCGAACTTAACTAACTTGGAACAAAATGTTGTCGTTCCTGACAATCCGGTTGTTAGGACTGAACGTGATCATCCACAAGACAACATTATAGGGGACATTCAACAGGGTGTCAAAACTCGTCGACAGCTGAATTTTGGTCTCTACACAGAAATGATGGAGTCAGGATCAGTTGCTCTTAATGCCCATGAATGCTTCTTAGCACAAGAAGAACCACACAGCACCACCGATGCGCTGAAAGATCCCAACTGGGTCTCAGCCATGCAAGAGGAATTATTGCAGTTTAAAAGACTTGGTGTGTGGAAGCTGGTGGATCTCCTCAAAGGACAGAAGAAAATTGGCACTAAGTGGGTACTAAAATGTAAACGTGACGATCGTGGAGTGATTGTTCGCAACAAAGCCCGCCTGGTGGTCCAAGGGTTTAGGCAAATCGAAGGCCTAGACTACAATGAGGTATATGCTCCGGTTGCTCGTTTGGAGGCAATCCGGATGTTCTTGGGGTATGCATCTTTCAAGAAATTCAAAGTATATCAAAAGGACGTCAAGAGTGCCTTTTTGTACGGTCACATCGAAGAGACCGTATATGTGGCACAACCTCCAGGTTTTGAAGACCCATATCACAAGGACAAAGCCTATCTGCTCAACAAGGCTTTGTACGGTCTTCACCAAGCCCCGAGAGCTTGGTATAAAGAACTATCCAAACACCTTCTGAACAACGGGTTTAGAAGGGGAACCATTGACTGCACGCTATTCTCAAAAGAAAAAGAAGGAGATCTAATTATGGTACAAGTGTACGTGGACGACATCATCTTCGGGTCCACGAATAAAACACTTTGTAAGGAGTTCGAACAAGTGATGAAAGAAAAATTTGAAATGAGCTCCATGGGTGAGATGAAGTTCTTCTTAGGACTTCAAGTTGATCAAAAAGATTCCGGTATCTTCATTCACCAGACAAAATACGTCAATGACATCTTGAAACGGTTTGAGATGTTGAGTTCTTCTTCACAGGGAACTCCTTTAGAGGTTAATCACGGGATTAATCCTGACGAGAAGGGTGAATTGATCAATCCAACTCACTATAGAGGGATCATCGGATCTCTAATGTACCTGACTGCTTCTCGGCCAGACATAATGTTTGCTACGTGTCTCTGTGCACGTTACCAGTCAAAGCCGAAGGTCTCCCATCTGATTGCAGTCAAAAGAATTTTGCGTTATCTGAAGGGTACTCCAGATTGGGGTCTTTGGTATCCTTATGATGACAACTTCGATCTTCATGCGTATAGTGATTCGGATTATGGTGGTTGTAAACTCGATTACAAATCAACAACAGCAGGATGTCAGTTCTTTGGAAGTCGTTTAGTAACGTGGCAATGCAAAAAACAGACGTCAGTCTCCACTTCAACAGCTGAGGCGGAATATATTGCGGCTGCCAGTTGCTGTTCTCAAGTTATTTGGATTCAGCAACAAATGCATGACTACGGTATTGAATGTTCTACTACTCCCATATATATTGATAATTCTGCTGCAATTTCAATTACCAAAAATCCGGTCCATTTTAGCAAAACGAAGCACATCGAAATTCGATATCACTTCCTTCGTGACTGCTACGAAAAGAAGTTAATCGATGTGATAAAAATCCCCACTCAGGAACAACGCGCTGATCTCTTCACTTAACCACGGTTTTTATATTTACTAGAGATCAACGGCGTTAAACGTATATCAGAAGATGTTCCTGAAGATATCATTTAAATTGTTTTCATTTTTTCTTTTCTTAAAAATTTAAAAAAAAAAATCCAAAAAGATTTTGTTTTTTTTTATAAATTCTAGGGGGAGAAAGGTTTCAAGAAAAACCAAAAATTTTCAAAATTTTGAGAAGTTGATCTTGTTACAAGAAAGGTGATAGTACACAGACGCTATCATACTGAGACATCAAAAAGATTTGTTATTTCTGTACAGCTTATTTTCATTTTTCTTATATTAAATTTTTATACATCACTATCGCTTAAAATTATGTCGGTTACCTCAGTTTGATGGACACATTTTCGGATGTGTTTTGGTCCTTACTTCTACTAGTAGATTATGAGGATAGCCATTAACCAGATGACTGAAAGTGATCGGGGCGGGTTTTGATGGGTTTTTTTTTTATTCTTTCGCTGAAAAAATAGTCGGTTATACTTAGTTAGAAGGACACATACTCGTATGTGGTCGGTCCAGTTGATCCATTGGATCTTCAGGATAGCCGTTTACCTGAAGACTTTGACTTGATCGGGGCAAAATAATTTAAACGTTATTTTTTTTAAAAAAAAGACATTCATATATATTCAGAAAATGAGAAATTGATCCAACCTTGGAAAATGATAGATACACTGATTCTGTGAGCTTAACTAGTGAAGTTATTAGGCTTAAAAGGCTTTAGAACGGTCATTGTGTGTCATGGTAGCTTTTTATGGTGCGTAAAAGTAGATGTGATACAAACTAAATCTACTCGATTTTACGTGGAAACTCCTTAAGAGTTTTGTATGTCTTCATATATATCTTTCCGAATGATAGGCAGAAAAGCGATTACCCAGTCATACACGAGCCCATAAGTGTTCTGATTCCTGTAAAGATAGTGTGTGAAGAAACTGCAGTGATCCAGATTCGGGACTTGCAATTGTTTACTACTCTGAAGTCTATGTAACATTCAAAAAAAAAAAAAAAAAAAAAAAAAAAAAAAAAAAATTTTACCTTATGAGTGATTGAAACATTCTAGAGTTAACAATGTCAAGACTTCTCAATCATGGAGTAAGAAAGAAAACGGGAAGCAGATGAAGACACTTACAACCTTAATCAGACACTATGGGTCAAGGTCAATTCGGGGTGACTTGGGGAAAGCCAAATACGCTTTGAGAATAGATAGGAGGCATCATAATCTCTGAGTTGTTACCCACTTAAATTTTGAGACATAATTGAACCTAACTCGTATCACAGAAACGATGAAAACCATTTTAAGTTATTTACATGCTCACAACCTGTTTCTTTATGTCATAATACAGCTAAACACGGATCTGTGTGACAGTCACGTAATTAGTATGATTCCTGTTCGGATCTTTCTCACAAAAAGAATATTCATTATGTCTTGTTTAACTTCGTATATTCTGTTAAAAAAAAAAAAAAAAAAAAAAAAAAAAAAAAAAAAAAAAATTCCCGAAAAGTCTCAGTAGATAGTCATATACGTCTGTATGATTTCTTATTATAGATCCTTCTCAACCAAAAATAATGTGTTTTAAATTTTTGTACAGTTGTTTATTTCAGTTTGAATATTATAAAAAAAAAAAAAAAACATACAAAAAGATTTTTATTCTGAATTAATTTTTTTTAATTTTATTCTGTTTTTTTTTTTAATGAGAAATCATCGTGACAGGTAGTCTGATCCCTGTCTGTTCTTACTAAATGTTTATCCAGTGTGTAGGAATGAAAGAAAACTTCATGCAGGTTGCTAAATGTTCATCTGTGCAACAGGCTGTGCATGAAAGAAAGAATGAAGTGACAAGAAAACCCAAAGATGTTTGAGCCTGATATTTTTCCATTTGTTACTAATGTATTATGATCTATATGTTCTGTAGGAACGAAGCTCTCAGGATTGGAAAATGTCTAAGAAAACTAACCAAGTGTCAAAAGTTTATGTTTTCGTGCAGGTTCAAAGGCATCACGATCGATGGACGGGAAATAAGAAATTTAAAAAAAATTTATTTTTCAAATGTTTTCCCTCATTCGATCGAATAGGTTGCTATTCGAATGAATAACTCGATCGAATGGACAGTTTCGATCGAATCAGTGTGTGAGAGAATGCGAACAGTTGTGAAGAGACTCATTCGATCGAATAGAATCTCATTCGATAGAATGATCCAAACGAACAAGTCCATTCGATCGAATAAGTCCAAAAACAGTATAAATATTCAAACTTATTCGATCGGACAGAATTATTCGAAAAATATTACGGATTTTCTCTCTCAAATTTGTTTTTCTCAAACCCTCTTTTTGATCCGATCACTTTATTCAGTTTTTCACGTAGATTACAAAAATGTAAGTTTTACTTGTTTTTAACCGTGTTTTGATCGGGTTTTTGGTCGTTTTGGTTTTCCGGGTTCGGGTGTTCTTCATTTCTGGGCTTCTGCTTGAATGAGTCGAATCAGTCTATTCGATCGAACGAGTTCCTTATTCGATCGAATGTGACTTATTCGATTAGTAGTTCGATCGAATCAGAAGTAAATGATAAGATCTATCTCATTCGATTGTCTGTTATCGAACCAGATCTCATTCGATCGAATGAATAGCTCACCCGATCGAATGTGTTGCTCGTTCGATCGAACTAGTCCAGAAAATTTGAAAATTTTAAACGCATTCAGTCGTTTCGATATCTGTTCGTTCTAACACGTTTAAGTTTACAGATTCAATGGCTGAAGTTGCAGAAGTGGTTGCTCCATTCAAAACGTCTATCAAGCACAATATCGTGGCTTTCCTGGACGAAAAGTCTAGCCACGGGAAGGATTTTGCAACAGTTATCAAATTTCTGAAGAGGTCAAGGATTTCTGGACCTATCTCGAGGATCGTTGAGCCTATAATGTCAATTCAACAAGAGTTCTGGAGGAATGCCACGCACGACAAAACAGTCGTGCCGTCGGTTATTCGCTCCACGGTCAGAGGGCATGCCATCGTAATATCTGCCCAGGTAATCCGAGAAGTCTGCGGCTTTGTAGACTTAGAATCAGACCCTACATCATTACATCCTGCGGCAACTAGAGGATGTTTCGCAAGAATGAAGTATGACGGCGATCTCAATGTCGGTCTGCTTCACAAAGCCAACCTGTGCCCCGAATTCAAGTATCTGACACACGTGGTGATGCATTGCTTGGGGCCTCAACGAACTAGCTTTGACAAGCTGAGGAAAGCATGCAGTTCACCGTAGCTGCTCTATTGATGAACCGCCCCTACAACTTCTCTCAAATGACGTTTGGTCATATGGTGGAAAACATCACGTTGAAACAAGGGAAGAGCGAGAAGTTTCTTCAGTACCCGAGGTTCGTTCAGATGATAGTTGATACTCAAGCACCGGGTCTACTGAAAGAAAATGAAGGTGATGTGGTGAAACTGGACCACATGAAGAATGAGACTCTCAACCGTCTCAAATCCTACAAAGAACGTCCCACCAGGCCACCACTCAAACGATGCTTCGGGCATATAGTCAATCCGTCCTACAGGGCCCCTCCGAAGAGGAAGTGGAGAAATGCTGCCAGTGATTCAGACGTCGAGAATTTACCGTATCAGGAATCCAGCGACGATTCTGACACTGAGGAGGTGGCGGTCCCGGAAGACACAAGGACAGAAGCTGAAAAACAGGCTGATTGGTATTTAAATGTTGAGGATCTGGAGGCTGGTGAAGAAGTTAGAGCCGAGAAACAACCGGCTGAGATAGATGCGACTGAAGAAAGGCCTGCAAAGAGGCAGAAGAAGAAGGTTACAAGAAAGTATCGGAGTTTATTTTCCGATCAACCACGTCCTTCAATGGTACCATCAGTTGGGACTTCTGCTGCCCCTCCTGCTCAACCAGCACAGCCACCAACACCGCAGTCAGCACCACAACCTACTCCTCAACCTCAACCGGAAATGTCTATACCTCAAAAGGTTGCATCTGAAATTGCTGATCTTCACAAGGCTATGATGAAGATGTTATTGTTCAAGACAGAGCAAGAAGAACAGAATCGACACAGAGATGAGCAGATTGCTAAACTTCAAGCTGAGAACGAAATGCTCAGGCTTGAAAACAGTCAGCTAAATGCTACTGTCGCTGAACAAGGATCTTCGATCAACAAGCTGAAAGAGTCAAATCTAAGCCTTGAAGCAAAAGTGACCGAGCTGAAAGGAGATGTTCTTCGTCTGGAAGGTCCAACCAATGTCGATGTGGACACAGACGAACTGGACTCTTCTGATGATGGAGGTGAAGGTATTTAAGAGGAATTTGAGTGAATGTAGTGAGGACTTAAATGTTAAATCTTTTTAATTAATGATTTGTGTGTAAACTTAGTTTCATATGTAATGGTATTGTATTTCATGTTTATGATATTACATATGTTTATTTAAAATTTGTGTTACATTGTGGTTTTTAATCAACCAGGTGATGCTGATCCGTTTAATGTCCAACCGCTGCAATCAAAAACAGCAGCGGAATATTTCACGTTTTTACTGGACAATCCATATGAGCAGCAAAACTTCGCAAGTGGAGACTTGGAAGAAGGTGAAATTTCACACAATTTCACAGAAGAAGAACTGGAACAAATGTTTGAGCTATACAATGAAGAAACAGGCAAGTATCTGGCTTTGCCTTCAACAGAACAAACATCTTCTTCGGCTGCTACACCTGACTCAACATCATCTACGGCCGCTGATCCCTCTCAATTTGATGAAGTTGAAATGGAAGACTTGACACAGGAAGAATATCCAGAATACTACACGTCTCAAACTGACAATCTTCCTAACTCTGCAAGTTTCTTCCAAAATGTAACAGAGGAGGAAATACAGAAGAAGGCTGACAAAAGGTCAAACACAATGAAACAGCCTTCTGAAGCAGATCAAGCCGAATTCGTTGAGAAAACAGAAGAATGCAAGAAAGCTTTCAACGCTATTCTTGAGAAGATAAGGTCCAGACGACAAGCAAAGCCGACCATTCCTCACACAACGTCTTATAAGATGAAGGGTCGTAGAACTTCAGGAGAGATTATTGCTTGGGCGTGTCTGAAGGATCTTAATTGCATTGCTATCAAGAGAGAAAAAGGGGTTGAGTACTTTCAACGTATCACTGACTTGAAGACTCTTCCTACTTATGATCTAAACCGTCTGAACTATCTTGATATGCTTTACGCCAGTTCATCTCCATTTGCCACGTACTATCAGAGTGTATTGCGAAAGGAATACAACTCAAAATGGAAGATGATCACTCCACAGAGGCCAAAGAGATATACAAGTAAAAAGGAGATCGATCCGATCACCAACAGGCCAATGATTATCTTGAAGTACATGCCACCACTCACGATGAAGAAGATTCCTCTAAGAAAGATGAAGCAGGACTTCTACAAAGCATTCAGGCATTGGTACTATGATGGAAGACTGCATGAAGCAGTTATCGTGCTCAACGACAATGGAAATTGGAGCACAATTCGCATATTTGATCCTATGTGGCTCACAAACTTGTCACGGGAGGATGTCTATACACTATACAAGACAGAGATTCTTTATGCCCCCGAAGACAGAGAGCAAGCATTAACGTATAGAAATGTCATTAGGATTTGCTTTGCCTATGACATACATGCAGGATCAAACTGGAAAGAGCAACAGAAGAAGTATGCACAAGAAACTGAAG